>NW_008795017.1:3705301-3729661 GCF_000699145.1 Aptenodytes forsteri
CTTCCTTCCGGCTGTCTGGTTATGAGTGCGGCTTACCTGGCCACAAATGTGTCTGTGTATATGCAGTCATTCATTTGTTTGTGTGCATGCATGAAAAGACAACACAGAAACCAGTGCTGGCACTTGTGTTGGCTGTAGAGAAAAGCTGTGTGCATTTATTTGTTTGTTTTTCGTTTTTCAAAGAAAGTTGTACCAGTGAGGCTGAGCTGAGTATGGAGCAGTTTACCTGAAGATCCCTGGTGCAAGACAAGAAGAAGCAAACCTCCAGAGGAAATTTTCTTTGCAGTGCTTTTTACTAGAGCTAGTAAAGAAAACTCAAGGCTCCTGCTGTCTCCCTGCAGCGTGTAGGCTTCTGCTCCACCCTATCCTGCCTTCCTTTCGGCTGTCTGGTTATGAGTGCGGCTTACCTGGCCACAAATGTGTCTGTGTATATGCAGTCATTCATTTGTTTGTGTGCATGCATGAAAAGACAACACAGAAACCAGTGCTGGCACACGCGGCTTGTGTTGGCTTTAGAGAAAAGCTGTGTGCATTTATTTGTTTGTTTTTCATTATGCAAAGAAAGTTGTACCAGTGAGGCTGAGCTGAGTATGGAGCAGTTTACCTGAAGATCCCTGGTGCAAGACAAGAAGAAGCAAACCTCCAGAGGAAATTTTCTTTGCAGTGCTTTTTACTAGAGCTAGTAAAGAATTCGTTAAAATGCTGCTTTGTCAACCACAAAGTGCCTCATAGGAGAGTAAAAAGTGCCTTTGGCTGTCAGAGCTGAGAGCCGTCTAGCCACAAGTGAATGCTCAGGTGAAGAGTTTAGGGTCCAGAGCACATACATGGGACATCTCAGTTAGTAGCAGTCAGTGCTTTAGGGACTCACTGCTGCAGAGCTTGAGACGATTGACCCAATATGATGGGTGGATTCGTTCCCCATGAATTTGTCTCTCAGCCACTTAGGAACTGCAAATTTTAAATCCCTGTGTTGAACCCCACTTTGGGCTCTGCAGAACCCTGTGGCAATGAATTCCACAAAGCAATTAGTCAATAGCTAATAACATGCTTTTGTTTGATCTGAACCTGCTGCACAATGATTTCTCCAGGTGGCCCTTAGTTCTCACCTTATGAGAATACTTGCTCAATACTTGCTCTTAATCCATCTTCTCCACAGGATCATCCTTTTAGAAATCTCGCTCTGTTTTTCAGTACCATTTACCCTTTCCTCATGGGGAAGCTGTTCCATACCTGTGTTCATGTCTGTCATCTTCCTGGGAAAGCTTCCTGGTCCTACACACGTGACTATAACTGCATGCATATCAAACACCGAGTTAACATTTTCAGAGAGCTATCAGCAATGACTCCAGGTTATGTTTTCTTTGTGGTAATGCAGAGCCTCTTGCTGCATGTGTATAGGTCAGAGCACCAGGTCCTTGGTGCTGGTGGGAGCCTGTTCAGCAGCTGGAGCCGCTGCAGCTGCCCCAGGGAAGTTGTCCTTGTCAGTGCCAGTCCCAACAGATTGAGCCCCACAGCGTGGAGGTGCTCCTCCTTGTGAAGCTATTTGGAGAACGAGGTAGGGCATCCCCCTGCATCTGTGGCACTGAGCATCAGTCTCTGGTCTTCCCGCAGTGACAGCATGCCTGACGTGGCTGCCTGGCAGGACACGGACCAAGCTGATGACATGCATCTCATGGGTGAGGACACAGGGCGAAAGAGGCCATGGCAGTGCTCTGTTAAAGAGTGAAATATGAGCCTGGATAAGCAGGGAAGAGGGCCAGGAGCCAAGCGTGTGATTGTCCCTCAGCGTGAGGAGCGTGACCGGTCTGTTTGCTCCTCTAGCTCTGGGCAGTTGTCCATAGCTGGGCTTGCTTTTTCATCTGTAAGGTTTTTCTAATGTTCTTGTGGGGATAGCAGTACTAGAAAAGTACAGAAAGGACCACAAGGCAGATCAAAGGTAAGGAATGGCTCCTGTCCAGGGAGTGGAATAGACTGGGAGGAGAGATGACTGAAGGAGGATACGGTACAAGTCCACAAAATCATGAGTAGCAGGAAGAAAGCACCTAGGGGATCACTGTGTCTTCCAGTAATAGAACTGGGAGATGCCAAATGAAACTCCCAGACAGCAAGGTCAGTGCAAAGGAAAGGAGGCGGTTGTGCTCCCAGGGAGTAGGTGAAGGTGTGGGACCCAATGCCGCCAGGGGTGGTAGGTGCTCAATGTTTACATGAGCTGAAATTCATGGAAGAAATATCCATTGATAGTTATTAAATACAAAACCGCAACCTCTGCTGCAGGATATCCATGAAGGCTGAAAGAACATCCTGGAGCAGCAGTATTATAAGCCTGTCCTTTTATACTCTTCCCTGGCATCTCTTTTTTGCCAGGAAGGGAAAAGATCCTGAGATAGATGGATCCTTGATCTGGCACACATGGGCATTCTTAGGAATGCAGGTGTGTTCTTCACGTGAAGGCAAAGGAAGTCTCTTTCGGCATTTTGGACAATTTGATCCTGCTAATCTTACGAACTCAGTGAAACACGGTGATGGTTAAGACAACTCCTTAGGACACCAGTGCACAAACGGCATGTCCCCTTTGCTGATCTTGGCCGAAAATGGCTGCTGACTTGCCCACATATAATTCAGATCCAGCAAAGAGGAATAACATTTCTGTCTGAAGGAAAGACAGTGCAGCCAGAAAAACTAGTAGAGTTTGTCTAAGATAGCCAGATGTGTTGGATGGTCCTGTATGTTAGTGTCCCCTGTTCAGTGTTCAGGCTGATCTAGCTGTATGAGTTCATTCAACTTAGCAAATCACTGCGTGTCATGTTGTGTCAGTAGTCAAATCATAGCCTTATACTCCAAAATCTGTTTCCAATCTGTATATGAGAGGTGCAGCAACAGAGCTGTGTGCTCAGTGATGCTGGGTGTAACAGCATTTTTTTCATAATGGGGTTTTGTTTGGAAAGAAATGCTGTACGAGATGACATAGTTTTTAGGACTGCTGAGATACTTCATGTGTTTGAAACCAAGTGGGTACAACATGCGCAAAAATCCAGGTCACCCAGAGATGTAGGCCACCCAGCCTGAGAGCTTGGCTCAGCCACACAAGAGTCATTTCCTCAGCCTGCCAAAGCATGAACCAGGGGTTAGCATATGCTCGTGTATGTCATAGTGTTCATCTGATAACACTGCCTGATGATTAATCTCTATAATTAATTGCACATTAATATAGTTCACTGCAGCATATTGAAACGGCAATGGAGATTCCCTCCTCGGCAAAACAGTTTTATGGCTCATAATAGAACAGGTAGAAAAAAGAACCTTATTTTAAACTTGTGTGATGCAACATGGTGAATCCATGTGTCACTTGGGTTGTGATATCTGTCCATCTCTCTCCCCTCCCTTTTGCCACCTCATGTGCAGGACTTGCTCGTTACCACTCTGGCAACCTTGGATGTGGAGAGATTGTAGTTATCTCGGGCAGTCTTCTGCTGAAAGTAGAATACTGAATAGCTGCACCAAGCCTCCTCTGCAACCCTGGGCAGGAGCACTGCATTTCTGTTGGGAGAACCGTATCGTGGAGCTGCCACGGGGTGGGACTGTCCTGGCTGTGTGCAGATAAGGGAGTATGCTGAGCTCTCCAAAGGAGCTGTGAGGCTGCTCTGAGGGTGTGTGTCTCACCCCTCCCATGGCTCTCTATGAGGTTCTCCAGGAGACTAAAGGCATGATTCAGTGATTCCTTCTTCCTGAGCTCTCAAGGTGGCAGGTGGTTCTTCGCTCTGGGGTGTGATAGGACTGCCTCTGGTCTGGGGGAAGGCAAAAACCTTCCTAGGCTGCACCTGTTTCATCTACAAATGAAATAGTGAATGTCAGGCTGGGAGAAAGTGGAGTTCCTTCCTGCAGGTGACCAGCCTGTGCCATGGATGCATAGTCACAGCACTCTTGGACCAACATGTTCTTGATAAAAAGGGATGGATCCAGCATGGGCTAGGTCTGTGAATGGCTGGAGGATAACCTTTCCAGTATAACCATGGAAAAAATTATGGCAAGGCAAAGTTAGTTTGTGAGGAGAGACCAGTGGAATCCATGAGCAGGTTCTGCTCTGCTGCTTAGCCTGAATTTGGCCCTGAATGTTGTAAACTCTGCACACTCCTTGGCTCTGAGTTATTTCTGGAAGGAAGGAAACCAGATGGAAAAATAGGAAATCTAAAGCACATCTCTAGAAGCAGAGAAAAGTTAACCCATACTTGTTTGCATATAGTCAAGTGATGGGTGCCAGAAGGAAAGCAGGCAAAAGTCAATCACATTTCTGGCAGTAACTGTTTCTGCAGCACTGCATTGTGTTTTTCATTATATCAGGTAGAGGATGCTATCAGTGATTCTCATGTGACAGAGGACTAATGTGAGAAATGCTGAATGCCTCATGAGCAATAGGGTGCTAAACAGAGCAAGAAGAGGACACCTGAGAACTTGCGGTTGACCTGAGGTCATGGGTTCTTATCTGGATGGCAGAGCCACCGCCACACTGTCCTCGTCCCCAGGGAGGTGCCTGATGCCCAGGGCTGGGGCTGCCCCAGTGCCTTGCTCCTGGCTTGGCGTGGGACAAGCCCTGGCTGCCAGCTCCTACCCTGATGGACCCCCATGGGGAGTTCCCACTGTCTCAGCCCTAGGGAGCCACCAGCCCACGCGGTGCCCTGACACTGGAATGGGGCAGAGGAAATTAATCCCCCTAAAACTAATGTGACAGGAGTGTGATGGACAAAGTCTCCTTCTGGGACTCCCCACATTAACCTCTAATGAAGCAACCAAATTTTACTAAGCAGAAGACACCACCACATCCAGATGAGAGCGTGGACACTCTTCTGACAGCTGGGACCCCAGATACTACAAGAAAAGACAATTCATGCTGGTAACTCTGCAGCTCTATTATGAATTTAAGGAGAGGTTCTCAAGGCTAGGTGACATTTTATTGAAAGGTACTAAGATGGAGATTTCTTAAGTCATTGTGAAAGAGTTATAAAAACCATATATGAAAGTCATGTGAGGACAGGAAAGGCCTCAGATGTTTTATCCTAACCCTAAAAGAACAGCAAATGGAAGAGTTGAGGAAAGTTCCCATTGTCAAAAACACAGACCAGTTGAATGATAGGGCCCATGTTAGAGATGCAAGAAGATGGAGTCCCTGAAACAAGGTAGTGCTAGAAACTTTTGTCCTTTGAGTAAAGAAGTTATGTGCTTAACCAGGCGATCCTGCATATCAAATCTATTTCTGCTAAGTGGTATTTGCTGTTTAAGCATGTTGCTGTGAAATACAGGCTTTGACATGAAACCACCCAGTACAATTATCCCCAGTCCAACAAGCTGGTGGAAAACCTATCAAACTCACAGGAAACAGCTGTAGCAAGACAAGGAGGAGTGATCGGAAGGCAGACAAATGGAGAATAAATGTGGGAATGCTCAAGAGTTAGGAAATGGAAGTTGTCATTTTGGAAGAAAGCACAAGTATGCCGTATATTAGCTAAACTCTGTCTGAAACAGACTTCATCACGTGGTGAAAAGGCTGGAGAACTAATGGGAATATAGAAATTCATTTGTGTGGAAATAGGGGATATGTTTTAGAGAGATGTATATTGAGGAGTCCAATGTCGGTCTGGGAATTCGAGTCAGGGATAGCTTCATCTCAGAGGAACAAGTATAGGAAGCTGCTCTCTGAACATGTATTTCTCCCTTGCGAGCAGTTGCTATGAGTAGCAATTAATGTTTTACCTTCATGGTAAAAAAAACCCTGTTTCTCCCAGCGAAGGACCTTCTTTCAGTTCTCATCTACTGATGTTTTGCACAACTAAAACTGGGAACAACGGTGCCTAGCTTGCCAGAAGCCAAAAACAGGGTCACACTGCTCAGAGAGCCGAGACAAAAGAAGCTCCAGGAGAGCTGGGGTCCGTGGGACTGCCGCTTCTCTGTGGGGGAAGATGCTGCCTTTTTGGGTGGTACAAAACAATTGCCACAAGCAGCCGTGGGGGTCCTTGGTTGGGTGAGGTTATCCCAGAGGACACATGGGAAATAGGCAGCATCTCCTCCAAAGCCAGAACAGAGAGCCCTGAGCTGGCTGCTTTGCCCAAGAAAGCCTCAGATGAGCACCAACCACAGTGGGGTGAGACAGCTGAGCCCCAGGGCATGGCACAGCCAGAATGAGGGGCCTTCTCGTGCTTTGTAGCAGTGGTGCTGATGTCTGGCTGAAGACACCCTACATAAGAGCTCGGTATATGTACAAGCTACACATGCACACACTCTGCTCTCTCCTGTCTGGAGGAGACGTGTGTCATACATCAGCCTCTAACGAAGGTCACCCCTCATATAAACTGCTGTGAAACAAGCTCAAGCAAAATGCTTCAAAAGATCATATTTCTCAAAGAAGAGCCTGGAGTGGGCGGGGGTTTCTTTCAGAATTCGGTCGCCAGAAGAAAGGAAGAGGCTCTGAGCTCTTCTGGTTTAGATATTGAGTCTCTCTAGGATATGGCATAATTTATTTAACCGTTCTGCCCCTGCTTCCCCACTGTGGAAAATAGACAGTGAGTTCTCAATGCCAGGTGAATTTATTAAGAGTGTAGATTATTTATACCAATCATAAATGCAACGTCAGTCCTAACCATGACTGTGGAATGGCCTTTCTCCCAGTGTGAGCACCAGCTCTAAGTAACTAATGTTTTTGAGACTTCTCTAAGCCCCCAAATTCACATGGGAACAGGGAAGCAGGAATGCTAATTGTAGAACCATCAGCTGCTTCACTGGGCAAAGCACTGAAGTCCTCTTCTTCAGTTTCTCCATCTGTAAAACTGCGATGTCTCTCTGTTTTACAGTCACTTAGTGAGGATTGATTTCTTGTTTAATGTGTGTAAAGAATTAAATAAGTGCTAAGTATTACTATTATCAAGCCAGAAGAGTGAGTCAATGACCCATTTCCTATCTGAGCTTGCCTTCAAGGTGTTGATGTTTCTGGCAGATTACAGGAATTGAATATCTGCCATAGGTTGTATTCATATAGCCATGCAAATAAAGCACTTTTTGTGGGCATTGTATTGCTTCAGGCCTTGTGATTACAGAAGAAAGATGCATAGATTAAAACTGCTTTTAGACACACAGCATCTCCACAGGCTATGCCATTTAGCCTCTCTGGGAATCACAGCAGTAGGTTCATACATCCACATGAAGAGATGGGTCTATGGGGCAGACAGGTAGAGTGAGAGGGTGTTAGGTTCAACTCCTGCTCTACTGCAGATTTGCTGTAAGTCTTTTGCAGGTCAGCTGGGAAAATCCTCATAGACACACTTTAGAAAAGCTCAGAATGTCATCCATCTGCTACGGCTGTTAAGGTAAGACCAGGTAGCTGGAGTTTACCCATGTGTCACTTAGGCAGTACAGAACTGCTGACTTCGTATTCCTTGACCAAACAGGGAGCTCACCTACCTTTGCCATTTAGTCACTAAGTACAGTGGTAGTGCCAAGGCCATTTATGTAAATTATTCATTATTCACTGAGAAGCATCATTGTTCTGATTGTCTATCATTAAATTTGCTGAAACTGATGGGATGTTGTCTTGAAGTATACCCATGCCCTCCTGAATTCACCCCAAAGAGCTCACCAGTCAAAGTTTGCATTAATTACTCGGCTATTCACTGGCCTTTCCCCTGTTTTCCCTTGTCCCCTGTAGGCATGTCCATTCTGGTGGAAGTGCTGCTGATGGCCCAATCTTGTCCCCGTTAAAAACAGTGGGATCTTTGGCACTGACTTAGAGGTGAATGTCCTAAAGGTCATACTGCAGAGGGAGTTTATCTGGATTAAGGTAGATTGTGACATTCAAAGCAAAATAGCCTCTTTCCAGAAGAAAAGTACCCTGTCTGAGTACTTTTATCCAGGGGCAGCTGGGAAAAAATGATTAACTTAGTTTTACTGTTTGGGAGTAGGACCACACAGGAGATTCTCAGCAGATACTGTTGAGATATTATTTCAAAACCCAAAAACTCCTCGTTTGTCAGTGAAATAAATCTTAAGGATTGTTGTCAATTTTTTTTTTCAGTTGTGTCTAAAATGAAGTCCTGAAGCCATTTCCTAGTTATTTAGGTAGCTAAAGGAATAGATTGCTGAATACTGTCCTTTTCTAACAGCTTACTGAAGATAAGTTGCTGCTTTTGAAACTCTCATTAATTGTCCACTTGCACCTTTTGACTCTAATGTACCTGTGCAAAGGTGGCCCACAATTCCCAAGGACAAGAGGTAAGTGGAAGTGGACAGACCACCTGCAGCTTTTGTAAGATAGAATCACAGAATCATAGAATCATTAAGGTTGGAAAAGACCTCTAAGATCATCGAGTCCAACCATCAACCCAACACCACCAGGCCCACTAAACCATGTCCCTAAGCGCCTCATCTTTTAAATACCTCCAGGGATGGTGACTCCACCACTTCCCTGGGCAGCCTGGTCCAATGTTTCACCACTCTTTCAGTAAAGAAATTTTTCCTCACGTCCAATCTAAACCTCCCCTGCCGCAACTTGAGGCCATTTCCTGTTGTTTTATTGCTTGTTTCTTGGGAGAAGAGACCGACACCCACCTCGCTACAACCTCCTTTCAGGCAGTTGTAGAGAGCGATGAGGTCTCCCCTCAGCCTCCTTTTCTCCAGGCTAAACAACCCCAGTTCCCTCAGCTGATCCTCAGAAGACTTGTTCTCCAGACCCTTCACCAGCCTCGTTGCCCTTCTCTGGACACACTCCAGCACCTCGACATCCTTCTTGTAGTGAGGGGCCCAAAACTGAACACAGTGTTCGAGGTGCGGCCTCACCAGTGCTGAGTACAGGGGCACGATCACTTCCCTACTCCTGCTGGCCACACTATTTCTGATACAGGCCAGGATGCCATTGGCCTTCTTGGCCGCCTGGGCACACTGCCGGCTCATGTTCAGCCGGCTGTCAACCAGCGCCCCCAGGTCCTTTTCCGACAGGCAGCTTTCCAGCCACTCTTCCCCAAGCCTGTAGCGCTGCATGGGGTTGTTGTGGCCGAAGTGCAAGACCCGGCACTTGGCCTTGTTGAACCTCATACAGTTGGCCTGGGCCCATCGATCCAGCCTGTCCAGGTCCCTCTGCAGAGCCTTCCTACCCTCGAGCAGATCAACACTCCCACCCAACTTGGTGTCGTCTGCAAACTTACTGAGGGTGCACTCAATCCCCTCATCCAGATCATCGATAAAGATATTGAACAAGACCAGCCCCAAAACTGAGCCCTGGGGAACACCACTCGTGACCGTCCGCCAACTGGATGTAACTCCATTCACCACAACTCTCTGGGCCCGGCCGTCCAGCCAGTTTTTGACCCAGTGCAGAGTCCACCTGTCTAAGCCGTGAGCCGCCAAGATACCTTCATGCATCCTTGGTGCTGTGAGCTCTCCATTTCATCAACATAACCAGGTTCTGTTTAGAAGAATATGAAACCAGGTGTTTCAGAACTGAATTTTTGTTCTGTTTCTTTTCAAGGCTGAATTTAAGCTGTCACTCAAATACCAAATTCTGAGGCAACTGTCAATCCTTGTCAATGGGATCAGCACTGGCACACAATCTCGCCTGATCCTGTTTCCTCACACTAACCTGTTGCCCGTGTTTCCTTTAACCACTCCCTTGGCTTTGTGTCTCACTGCTGTCTTGGCACCATCATTCACACTCACCTTTTTTCCTAGAACAGCCTCCCACTCATGCCCATCAAAAATACCTTTATCCCAAACAAAGCTCCTTCTTTGCAATCTTCCCTCAATGTCTTGAGGTGTGATCATTGCCTTAGTGAGATGGTATCTGTCTCAATAAACTGATGTATCATCTGTGCATTGAAGTCAGCAGGAGGTCAGCAGGACTAATGCTTACTAACTTTTGTCATAAGTGGATCTGTAATGGTCTTGCACTCCCATAGGACTGGTGCTGACAGTCTGTAATTAAAGGCAACTATTTGCCATAATATTCTGGGATTCCCATTCATGTCTTTGCTCTGTTATTGCTGTTGGAAAAGAAGAACTGCTGAATTCTGGTGGTATCTCCTGCTAGGAATCACTCTACACCAGAATGTTTCCACCATTACATAGAAGATATTTATGCCCCACAAATGCTTTTTTTATAGTATAATGGAGCTTTAATATCCTTTCCTTGTATTGAATACGTCAACATCATAACCATTAGTATAAGTAATCACAAAAAATAAAAGGGAGAGCCATCTCATTTGGGAAAAATTGATGGCAACTACTGAGGCAGTCTTGGAAGTGACCCTAGAAAGACAGCAAACAATGAAGTTGGCTAGATACAGAACCTGCTGTCTGCATATTATGCTTAAACAGCCAAAACATGTTTAGATACTAATGCTGCTTGACAAAGTCAGTGAAAGAGAAGACCTAAGGATCTTTTGGATCCATGGAGATTTGGAAACAAGGACAGAACTGGGACAAGAATCTGAAGATGTGATTTTCTTTTTCATTACCTTGCTTCCTTGGTCCATTTCTAAATCTACTTCAATAGTTGTCATTCATTCTAACCAGATCTTCCATACAAGATAGATTTTTCCATGTGGTGGTGTTGCATTTATCCTTCTTGTCCAGGTCCATCTGTTTGGCACGTACCTGTGAATAGTAAAGGCAAGAAAGAGAAAGACACCAAGCAGTAGAAGAGGAAAAGAGTTGAAGAAAAGTAGCTAACACCAGCAAAACAGAGAGAAAGAAATGACGGAGACAGTGAGTGACCTGCAGATAGAAGGAAGAACAAAAAGATATCAAAACTTACGTGTGCAGGCAAAAAGAAGGTCTATACAAGTGGGCACTGCTAACCAAGAAGAATTGCTATTCTGGTTGTCCTCATGTTTTCAGAGAACAGCAAAGCATGCTGGCTTGCCATATAAATTGTTCTAGGACTCATTTTTGACAGCCAGTTTTAACAGGTGGCCAGAGTAAATCACAGACCTGTCAAGCATAATGCCAGACTAGATGAGATACATGGTGTTAGGAGTTAGCAGTAAGCCTACAAAGCATGGAAGAAAGCATGGATCAGCAAGGAAAATGGTGTCTGGACAACTGCCAAAATCCAACTGATTTCAGCCTTTTAAAATTGATTGAAACACATGGCAGACTTCTTCACTCTATAAATAAAAAAAGAACAAGGAAGAGGAAGTGGTTCTGCTTTTCAGTGAAAAGCAGTAGAGATGAAAGATAATATAAGTTTGGCTCCAAAACTAAATAAGTACCTTGCTTGAGTTTCTCATTAGGACACCAGCATAAAACCTGTGGGCAAAGACAACTTGTCTAACGAGAGTCCCTATGTAAATGGAAATTGCAACGGTCATGGTGGAAGCAAAATCCAAAGGGTTTGCTGTGTACAAACCAAAGGGAGCTGATAGTATTTTTCTGGCAATATTAAAGAACTGCTAGGTGAAATTGCAGTTACAGTGAGGAGTCCGGCTACCGAATCCAGCTTGGTACATTCTGGCTGGAGAGTTGCAAGCATAGTGCGTATTTTGAAGGGTGGACGAAACGCCATCTGGGAAACTTGAGTCATTAGTCTGACCACAGAAGTAAATAGGCTTTTGAAAAAAGTGTGACTGAAAAACTAATTAAAGTCATGTGGGTAAATGGAAATGAAAAAACGCTATAGAGATTTATCTAAAGATGAAGAGTGCAGAAATAACACACTGTCTTTCTAGACAAATGGTACCTTAGGGAATTGAAACAGATCTAGTCTACTTGGACTTCAATAAGGTCTTTGTTATTGTACCAAATGGGATAACATCAACTATAACAGGGTGAAAAAGAACTGGTTAAAAAGAGGATGGCAGCCAGGTACGTCAAATGGGAAGCTGATGGGCTGGAGGGAGAAGTCCCTCCAGGGAGGATGAGAATTCAGATGGGAAATACTTAATATCCTTATGAATGACTGTGGCAGTAATGGCAAAAATCCAGAGTGCATTAGTGAAATACGATTATGGCCATCATCAGTGCAGATAAGGACACTTCTAACACCAAGTTAATTTTGCAAATACAATAAAAAAGCATTTTTTCCTTTAGCCATTTCTGCAAACTGGTTAGAGCACCCTCCCATTTCTAAAGGGTCTCACTTTGTCTCCAGTGACAAAGAAATAAGAGATTCTGCATTCTGTGTATGGCACTTGTAGAGCAGATCTGATGAACAAGATGATGTCATTTTTGCTGATCTCAGCCTGGGTGTAAAGGTAAGAGTTAGCTAAACAGCTCTTGGGCAGGTCTGTCACTCTCTGCAGTGAGATGATGAAAACCAAGGAAAGCAGGAAGAAATGGAGAAGCAAATTGCAGTCTGAACACCACAGAGATTTGCTTGACCATGGGAACGGTCACTATGGGGTGGATGGAAGTGGAGTTTAAGACCAGGCTGCCGAAGGGCTAGCTTGGGAGGTAGTAAGGGGGGCAGTAGACTTCAGGGAAGTTGCATACATACAGCCATGGTCCCCCTTGGCTTGTATCAAGTTCCTCGGAAACTGAGACAGCAGGGAGGAATATGTGAACCCCGTGGCTCTCTTTGGCCTCGACCATCACTGTGCCTTCTCATGCCGTGGCCAGAGCAGCCAAACCCTGAGACTTCATCCACGGGGACACAGAGTTCAGTTTTGCCTTGACTGATGGAAAGCCTCAGATTAGCTCCAGTCTGGAGAAATCTGTACTGAATGTGCCGTTATGCCGATTAATGTTACAATAAGGTCCGTTTTCAGTCTCAGACCTGCTTAACACCGCTGCCAATGCTAAGCAGACTTCGTTAAGGATGGGTCAAAGGAGCCAGTGAAGCACAGCACAGAACACGTTGAACCAATAAAAGGCACTGCCCAAAGCACCAGCCTGCTTGGCAGCACCTGGGCAGAGCCCAGCCAGAAACCGGGGAGGATGGCAAGACCCACAGCTGGTAGAAGCCACCACCAGCTGCATGTGCTGCAGGATACCTGGAGGTCAGCAGTGGATAGCAAGGGCTTGCGGAGGAGGAGGAGGTAGAGCATCTGGGCCACAGGGCTTGGGGCACACAGTGCTTGCTGGCTTCCTCTCTGCTGTGCTCAAGGAGAGGATGCTTTATGAGCATTTTTAGAAATTCATTAGAATTGCACCAAGCACTTTTCAAGTCCATGGCCCTTGCGTCTTGGAGCCGCTGTGCTCCTTACCTACATTATCACTGGAGCAATTTGTTGTTTCTTGAAGTCATCCTGCGGCAATCAGGTGTAGCATTTCTTAACCTCTGCTGGCATTATGCAACAGATAAACTGAACAGCACCAGGGAGGCTGGCAGGCAATGCACAAAGCAATTCTATAAAGGCATGTCAAAGAATGAGTCATTGTCAAGCCTGCAAGAGACAAAAAGATTGATTACGGAAGAGCTGAGAAATAGGTTGTGATGGTGACTCACCATATCCCACCCTTTCTGCATTCACAGACCTGCCAGCTGATTCATAACTTGCATTCTGCCTTGCTTCTCCCTGTCAAGGCAATCAATCAAATAAGGGTTCATCAATTAAAATTTCCACTTGAAAGAGGGGCATTGTGTGCAGGAGCACCCACGCCTTTCTGCATCCACACCTGGTAAGGGCCTTTTTCTGCCCTTTAGCCTGCTGGAGAGCCCATCATTTTGGGGAAAGGAGGTGGTGTAGAGCCAGCACATAGGACACCATGAAAACTGAGGGATTGAGGGAGGGATGATGTTTCCTTGCTGAATGTCTGTTTTTTATCAAGTGAGATTTACCATGTTTCCTATCTTCACCATTATTCTGAGGTCTGGAGATTTTCGGAGGAGTTTTTCTGTGGTCTAACAGTTGTCACTTAAGCTGCTGTTGTTGCCTTCACAGCCACATCTGGCCACCCCAGCACTCCCGTCCAGTCTGCTCAAAAGACTTCTCTCTGCCAGGGACATCCTACTCTCCCCATTGGGACCATCCTGAAAAGTTCTGTGAGCTCATTTTTGCTGCCTGCAGGCTGTCACTGAGAAGCCAGGAGATGATGGGGTGGGAAGGGTCAGAGACCATAGGACAGGGGAAGCCAGGGGAGCCTCTGCCCCTGGCTGCCATCTTGCCCAGAGCGCTGAGCATGCAGATGCATGTGGGCAGGGGTTTGTTTGCAGGGAGCTGCATGTTGACCAGCTGAGTGTCAGCTGAGCAGGTCCAGACTGGAGCACGGCGTGGCACTGCCAGCAGCATGTGGGCAGAGGGCTGGTGATAACTCCAAGATCCCCAAAGAGCATGCCAAGCCCATCAGTAAGGGCCTCCTTCTTGGGAGGCAGTTTTATCAGATGGCCATGGGAAATGACCAGCCTCTCAAGAGCAACACCAGGATAGCCCAGACATGGGCTCGTTTCACTGGTGTCTGCTGAAAGGCACTAAATTCCTCTGGCAGAAATGCTGCAGAAGGGAAAGACATACAGGAATGATGCTGAGAAGGAGCTGGGTCACTGTCTGTTTGCTTCTGAAATCAGAGGAGACATAAGGAATCACGAGCAGAAAGCAAAAAGACACAAGTAGTTGTCATTGGTTGCAACTTAACAGGAAATACAGAGCACTTCTGAAAATCCCACTCCGTGTTTTTAATGTTTTCCAGAACACCTAGAACCCAGGATAGACATCTTTTAAGATCAAAAGAAAAAAAAAGAGTCAAATTTATTTTAGTTTGCAAGGTGTAGTCTTTTTGATCTTTTGCCTACTTGCTTGAAGATCGTCAGGAAAAAAAAGGTGAAATAGAGTTGTCTTAGGGAAGGGCAAATATATGTCTATAATGAGAACCAGTCAAACACACGGAGGTCTTATCTAGGATACAGCTCTAAAAATAGCTCTGTAGGGCTTCAGGAGTGTTCACTCTCAAGAGGTCTCAGTGACTTCACCAGTCTGTTTGCTTGGGTTTACATTTACAAGTGGTGTCATCTGGTAACACCTTTCCAGCGCACTTGGCTTAGCTTCCCAAGACTCAACTGGGTTCTCACTGCCAAATGCATCATCACCAGTAACACAAAATCCATGGGGCAGATTCTGCCACCCAGTACCCTGACTCGGTACTGGCATGTTGGGGGGCTCATGCAGGTACTGGTGAGAAAAGGAGCCGTTCCTGTAGCTGGGATAAAATTAGCAGTTAAATTTTCAGTGACTGAGATTTAATGATGGAGTCCTGGACGTTTGCAGTTTCTTTTCACTGTTTAATTGAGCAAGACAAGGAAGGGAAAGCCAAAGGAGACCTTGAGTAGAGCCACAAACAAGAAAAAGTGATCAGGTTTGCTTTTCTGCAATGCCAAACTTCTTGGGAGACTGAAAAATGCAGCAAAGACATTAGGTGAATGCAGCTGATAATGCTGCTTGTGTGAAATAGTGGTGCTTATGCAGGATTGGGGTGTCTGTCTAGGAGAGGGCTGCTTTTCTTGGTCCCTAAAACTGTACGACCACCTTTTCTGCACCTTCATCCCCTGAAGAGGCTTCAGCTGTGTGACTACTGCAGAGGCCCAGAGCCTCTTCATTTCTCAGAGCTGTAAGCTACATCCATTTATAAATGCAAAGACCTGTGAGTGTTATTAGCTGGTATATTTACACGTACTATGTACCCATTAACATATATTTACATGAGAATACCCTACTAACAGCCACAGGTTTCTGCATTCATAAATTCTGCACTGGACTGTTTCTGCGGGTCTCCCTCCTTTCTCTCGTCTCAAGCTGCATCTTCTTCAAGTTGTTTGTGTGGTAGGAGCAGCAGCCCTTGGGCTCTCCCCTCCTTCCCTGGCCAAAAAAGAAAAAGAAAAGAGAAGGTCTTTCACCTGTTTGGTCTTTTCCCCATGAAGCAATTGTACTGGTGCAGTTGAAGGGCCAGGGCAGAAGGAGACCCCAAAAGTTGCTCTCCCAGTGCTGGGTGTAACTTCTTTGCTGGGTGTTCACAGCACACCGAGTGTAGGTGCATCCTTACCCATGGGTAAGGGCTGTGAGGTGCAGCGCTGCCCAGGGGAGGTGTCGGCTGTTCAAGAGAGCTCGAGTGATGCTGTTGGGGAGCAAAGGTTGGGGAGCAAAGGTTGGGGAGCAAATGAGTTCAGGAGCTTCTTAGTTACAGGTGAACAGGCACCACGGACTGGACCCTGACAGAAAGTGCTGCTCTGGCCGTTTGTCCTCACCATGGATCTGCTCATGTTTCTGCAAACAGCATTTTTAGCAGAGCTGGTGCTGCGTCATGGCTCAGTGACAAGAGGATGGTCACCACTGTCCCGAGGGACTCTTGGCAGGTGAAGTCCCCCCTCCCAAGGACGAGGACAAAACCTCCTCCTGGCCCTCTTGCCAATCCCGGCATGGGGCACTCACTGGCCCTGCACACAGGAACAAATTTCATCCTGTATTTCAATCCTTATTACTTAATACTTCAATTGTACTTAATGATGTGTTTTATTTTATACACCATTTTACTTTATGACTGTTCTCTTGGGTGGATTAATCTGTCATTAGTGCATCATGTTTTAAAGGCTTTTCTTTTCCCCTGTTAAACAGTTTAATAGGCTCAGCGAGACACTCCTGGGTGTGTGCTCTGCGGTCTGCCTGCGCACGGCTGGGGTGCAGCCAGGCGCCCTGCACGCACCCAGCGGGTGCCTCGGGGGCCAACTGGGGCTTATGGCACGGGTTTCTACAACCACAGCTCAGCCCTGCTAGCAAATGGACCCTATGCCGCTACCTAGCTTGCAGTGTGTAGGACACAGCAGTAAGGCTACAGGCATGCACTTACCCCCGCTGCTTCACGCCACTGCCAGGATGCCCTGCCCCTGTGAATCGTGCCCGTTTGCAGGCAGAGGATGCCGACCTAGTGTGGGGCAGCGTGTGAAATGGACCCTATGCCGCTACCTAGCATGCAGTGTGTAGGACCCAGCAGTAAGGCTACAGGCATGCACTTACCCCCACTGCTTCACGCCACTGCCAGGATGCCCTGCCCCTGTGAATCGTGCCCGTTTGCAGGCAGAGGATGCCGACCTAGTGTGGGGCAGCGTGTGCTGTGGGTCTGGGACAAGCCTCGGTTCCCCCACTGCCCCAGGCAAGGCCGGGCACAATGGAGGAGTGAGGATCCCATGCATGCAAGTGGGGGGCAAATCCAGGCTCCAGAAGTGGTACCACCCTATGCATGCTAATAAATACATAAATAAATATAAAAATATGTTTATAGCCTGTGCAAAGTAAAACAAGTTAATTATCCTTGCCCAAGTCATATACACCAGTAAATTAAGAATAAGTGGTAGGATTTCAACTTGCTGATTGTGTTTGCCTTTACCTACAGCCATCCATGTATGATGATAGATCATATTTGTGCTTCATTTATACGGAATATGAAAAGAAGTATCAATAGTTGTCTGATTTACACAATAAGGGGTTTACATAATAGAAACACTGTGATTATTTAACGTACTATGAGATCAGCTTTGCCCCTGGTCTTTTCAGAGAATTATAGGGCTAGAGGAACCTCAGATCACCTAGTCCCTTTCACTGCTACTGCCCAGCAGAATGATTTGTTGGGGCTGACAACATGCATACGTAGAAACCTCTTTTCTTATCCACCTAAATGAATAAGAACATGAATGAAAATCTTACAACAATGAATATGCTTTTACATTTACCTTAAACACAGATGTGCATAGAGGAGGGTGAAACCAACCATCTGCCAAGGGATAATTCATACATCTGCAAACACAAGAGTCCACAAAACTGCTGACACACACAGAACAGCAGCGCAGCAGCATGAGCTCATTCTAAGACAAGCATTTCCCTTTGGTGAGTGCATAGCTCCTAACGGTAGGTGCAATTGGAGTTGGGCACAGGCCTCCAAGCAATACCACACAGAACCAGATCCTAATCTCCCCTGCACTTCAAGGGCCCTGATCCTGCAGATGTTTGAGTAGGAAACAGACTTCCACAACGACAAGGTCCCTGCACCACGGGGATTGCTATGTACAGCCTGACTGCGTGCGTGTGCACAGTCGTGCTCCAGGGAGATCCCCTGGATGTGTGAAGGGGCTTGCACAGATGTAGGAACTCCCCTGCACTCCTGGCTGCAAGACCAAGGGGAATTTTAGATCTGCTGTAAAGCAAAGGTCTCAGACAGCAGCTGAGAGGAGGTGGAAAGAAGGTAGCACTGATGTTCATCCAGAGATCCACCTCGGGTAGCCCCATCGGTGTACAATTTCTGTGGCTCCTCTGAATGATCAGCTCTGATGAACTTGATTCTTTTTTTCAGGGGACCAGGCAGGAAGGAAGGTTTCAAAGCTCGATGTGGTCATCATGAAGGTGACTGTCTCCAGTGCCCTGTGGGCTCAGACCCAAAGGCCCCAGTTCAAACCAGCATTCAGAAGTGTGCTAAAGAGATGTAGCTTACAGGGCTTGAACTCAAGGTTAAAGTCGAACATATGCTGAAGTTGCTCTTCTGCACCAAGACTATGGCTTCATAGCTGGTTGTCCAAATATTTGCAAGAGGGACCTCTTTGAAAGCCTGAAGAGGGAAAGGCAGAAGGCAATGTCGATGCTGCTGCAGCTGGCTTTGTTTGCAGCGAGGAGTGGGGATGGGGGGGGCTGTGGCAGGAAACAAGGGACATGGGGCATGGAACAGCAGGGACAACATGATGTTTGAACTTGATGCAGAGCTGGAGAAAATCTCCTGTTTGAGTGAAATCCCTACCTGGATATTCATAGTGAAGGTACTAAGGATTGTGCCTGAATGGCTGGTGAAAGGAACAATAAGTGTAGCAATATATACCGACCAGCAGCAGAGAATGGGATTATCCCACCGCCCCCATGCAAGAAGGTCTACAATCACTTTGGTACCAGCACTGATGAGTTTCTGGCCATGTTTATTGCCTATGGCAGAAATTTTCTAGCCTTCCATGTTTCAAAGAAGCTGTCTTTGGAGCGAATGTGGACAATGGAAAGGATGTTGATTTTGAGGTGCTGTATGGTTAATTTTCATTCCTTTCTTGAAGGAAGCAAGCTTCGCTTCTGCTTATGAGCCTGGACATCTCTGAGCTCAGCTGAATTAAGTGGTAAATTAATGAAGAAAGACAATCAGTGCCACATTATCGCATGCTGCAACCCCTACCCGGGGCCATCACAACTTCCCGCCACCTGTGGAAAGTGGTGGTATCTGAGCTCTCCCACTGCTGGGAGAGGCAGCGAAGCACTGCCCGCCACTGCCACACTGGCTCAAGAGCCGGACAGCATCCCTTCTCCTGCTGCCTCAGCCAAGGGAGAAGCAGCAAGGTGGGGGGCTCTGTAAATGGTGCTCCACTGAGTGCAGTTCAGCATTGTTCTGCAAGGTTTTGTGTCTTTATTTTACTGCTGACTCAGGGAATAGTTAGCTTGAATCATCCCCAGGTCATACTTTCCTTTTTCACAGCCATCACCAGTTCACTGTCCTCCTAGCTCTGGCACATGGGGAGCTAACAGGGCAGGGCATGGCTCAGGCGCTGTCCTGGGGCACAGGGCAGGATGGTTGTCCCCAAGGGACAAGGCTGACAAGGACACACAGCTTTGGTGGGGGCAAGCGGGAGAAGAGTGAGAAGACTCAAACACAAGGAGTCCCAGGAATAATCCTTGAGGACTGTCGCTAATAACCTCTTTCCAGCCTCATACTTCCCTCTTCCCCTTACCATCCTCCATGCAGTGAGCTTCCTGCCCACCTTGCAGTTCATGTACTAATCTACAGCAAATCTTCAGTTTGTCTCAGAGGAGCAGCTCCAAATGTAAGTGAAAATCAGGGGGGGGTCAGGAAGCTACTGCCTTTATAGCCACTAACTTCAGTAGTGCTCACGTGAACTGCCCTAAAATAAATTACCAGCCACTGATATCATACCAAAAGCACTCTGTGGGGACACAATAAAACTGAAAGATGAAGTGATTTATTAGTTCATTTCTAGGAATGGAGGATTAATTTGTTTACAGCAGGCCTTGCACTGCGGTCTTCAAACAAGGAGAAAAAAATGGAAGGTTGCTTCGACCAGCTACCTCTTTCCCTCCAAAGAATGGTTGGTTTCTTTCTTTTAATCCCTATGGATCACCCTGTAGACATTTATGGCGGCTCAGCTGAAAAGGCAGAAAGCAGCAGTGCTGGGGCACAATGGAGTCGCCATGTCCTCGAGCAGGACAGCATTTTCCAGAGCAGCTTTGCAGCCAGAAACAGTGTGATGTGAAGCAGCACCCACAGACCCAAACCTCTCTCCAGCAGCCGCTGCCTCGTGGTGACTCGCACTCGTGCCCAGGTTTCCTGCAGCT
This sequence comes from Aptenodytes forsteri, assembly GCF_000699145.1. Taxonomy (NCBI): domain Eukaryota; kingdom Metazoa; phylum Chordata; class Aves; order Sphenisciformes; family Spheniscidae; genus Aptenodytes; species Aptenodytes forsteri. The sequence goes on from NW_008795017.1 coordinate 3,725,575, forward strand.
TTGGGGATGAGCGAGTGCAAGCGCATTTTTATCAGCTGAGTTGCTAGCCCAGCGGGAAGAAGATTTCAAGAAGAAACAAAAGTGCCATTGTCCTTTTGTTTCCCCTTTTCCCACAAATACTCCCACAAGTAGCCGGACACTGAGAGGTGAGCTATGGTGGGTCAAATGTTTTTTCTGAGTCACAGCTGTGAACTGCAGTTGCCCTCTTGTTCTGCCCCATTTTAGCTCATCCGTACAATGCAAGCTATCCTTCATGGCAGAAGAGAAATGTTTCCAAAAGGTGGGAAAGATGTCACATTTATCCCAGGAAAGCGAACAGGAGCAGGGGACGGGCCTGGGCTTTGGCACATGATTGCCCATGAGGTTGGCACAGTCCCTGGAGTGGTTTTGGTAGTGACTCAAGTATTCTCCCAGACAGTGGCCAGGGCCAGCTCAGGGGGTGGTATGGGCCAGGGACAGCTAACAGCAGATCCCTTAACGCAGACTCCTTCTTTCAGAAACTTGAGTTGTTTTGCCCTTGGTTGACCTCAGGACCAAAGAACAACCCACGGCCCAATTTTTTCTCCAGTGCAGATGTTGCTGATGCTTCTGTAGAGGAAATGTTCATTCCTCTATGCTCCCCTCACCCTCATTTTTACTCCTCTCCAGTTCCATGAGCAGAGAGGGTGATAGTGGCCGTTTTAGTAAGGTTTTCAGAAAGTCTCGTGGTGAAGTGCTTGTTTGGCAAACGTGCAGAAAGTTTCATTCCATGGAGCAGTGGGCTGCCTCTTTTGAAGTCTTGCTATGGCTGGAGGTGGGCGAAGTACATAGATCCAAGCCTAGAATAGGTTTAGGCTAGGACTCAGTGATTAGGCCAGGGGATAAATCAAAGTTTTGGTCTTAGATTTGAAGGCACCAATTTTCATGAGAGCTTTTCTTGCAAAATGTAACCTCAAAATTCTTTCTGATACCTTCTGGCAGTGATATACCAAAGATCACTGAGTATTATTGAGCCTGTTACATGTATATTAAACCTCACATTTAGTTCCCTCTGTCTTCTATTTCCTAAGAAGTTTCTGCCAAATAGTCTTGGAGAAGGAAAGAGATTTTTATTCCCTTTTGTAACATCCAGTTTGTAGTGCCTTCTCTCCAACCACAAAATTGGTGGCCATGTACAACATTCAGCCTCATTAGTGGAGTCAGTTGCAATGTAAGTGTCTCAGGATCTGGTTACATCATTTCACTTTAAAAGCTAATTCAGCCTAGCTAAACTTGCTCTGCAAAAGGATGGAGTAAAGATAGCTAATAAAAGACTCTTAAAAAAGGAACGAAAAATGGAACCATGTTATTAGTAGCCATGGACCAATAACGAGCATGGACTTAATTATGCTCTGTAGGGAGCTGGAGAGGCAGACAGTGGCTGCTGGGTCAAAAAGGGTTTTGATGAACTCATGGTGACAGGTCCACAGATGGATACTAAAACGACTGGATGGGGTTGCAGGCCTGCATGTGGCAGTGGACCAGAGAAGGTGACCACACTTGTATGCTCTCCCTAAATAGTATCTTCTGCTGCTGTCCTCAGGCACTGACTACTGCTTGGGTGGACCACTGGTCTGACGCTTCAGACCTTTCTTATGTCCTTATGCCCCTTCTGTCAGTATGTGCCTGGTGTAAGATCTGTGTGTGCATGGGAAGGAGACACAACACAAAGTTGAGCCCAGCCTAATCATTTCTGGGAGACCTTTGCAGTCCCCACTCCACTAAAAGGCAGATGGCAAAATATCACACCTGGCATCAAGTGTGAGCATCCCGTACTGCTGAGCATAGTTCTCATGTCCAGCTCCTGCAGGAGGGTCAGCTTTCTTACCAGTGTAATAACGGTGCCATCCGTAGAGAGCAGCAATTCCATTTTCAAACATCTGTTTCGAAAATAGCTTAACCTGAGTATTTGCTCTACAACCTAAAAAAAGTTCTGTATATGTTGAATTCAAAAGAGTTTTGATTTCAGCAGGATTTGCAAGAGGTGTCTGCTAATCTTTTTTCTTTTTTTTTTTTTGTAGAAAATACAGAGGAAAAGAAGTAAGCCAAATTATCACTGCCAAATACCACAACTAAGCATACTCTGTCGATCATACATGTCATTATCTTTATTATGGCAGCATTTCATGTGGATTATAAAATGTCATAGAAACGTCATTGCTCCCGCTGTCCAAAGATTTATAACAATAATAATAGTCTCTAACAAGTTTATTTTTTTCATCTGTGGATGTCAGAAGCTCTTTAAAAAGGTCAGCATGATTATCCTCCCTTTATGGCAGAGGAAAAAAGACAAAGGCCAAGCTGTTCCTTCTAGCTTTAGGCGTCGAGGATCATTCTACCGTCAGCGAAGGCAGAGAGCGAGAAAGGTATGTGCAAGGAGATCTGAGTCGCTTTTTGGAAGGGACACGTGCTCTCTGTGACTCCCACAGAGGACTTCTACCCAGGAGACTCCTGGTGCCTTGCTGGGGCCTCAGTCAGATACCTAAAGTTGGTGGGTGAGTTAGAGCCAGGTCATTTGTGCCAGGTTTCTACCTGTTCAATGACAGTGCATGAAACAGAGCCCAACTCCTGATTCCCACCCTCATGCTGTGTTCCCTCTTTTTCTTTCCAAAATAATGATGATGGCACACTTCCAGCATTACCCTTGCTGTCAGGCTAGCATGGCTCTGTGTGTAGACAAGATTTAATGCTTGGTTTGTGGCAGAGCAATTTTTGCCTGCCTGTGCATGATGGCGTAGTAGATAAATCACCGAAAGAAACGTGCACTGAATGTACTCTGCAGCCCTGCTTTCCTAAATACCCAAACTGAACCTGATCTTCCCACTGCTGTGTTATGTCTGGCCACGGCTCTGCTCTGGGATGTGCAAGGGGGGACGTGAGGTGGAAGCAGAGCGGTGCTAACATGCTCCTGTCACAGGTCCACAGCAGCCAGAGCCACAACAAGAAATTCATCCAGCCAACAGCCCACTCTGCTTCCACCAAAGGACACTGAAAACCAGCCGCTGATCATGAATCATTATGAAGCATGTTTGTCTTTGACCATGAAAACATCCTTGAATTCATCTCCTCCCTTGTGAAAATAATCCTAACATCACCAGTGTTTCCTTAATTGCCTTTTTTTCTTTCACAGCAGAGGGTGTCAGCATTATTGCCAGTGATTTCATTCACAGCATAGGCCGACCCAGTGTGGTTGCCTTCCCTGGGTGTTGATGGTATGATTTTCCCTCCCTGCACCTTCATTACACTTTAGTTCTTCTGGGAAACACTATCACAAGTATCTTTTAGATACTGTGACTTCCACACAGGAAATGTTTAAGAAACATGATGCTTATAATAGACAAAATAATGGAGTTATTAATCTAATTCTACACTTAACTAACATTAATGTTAACACAAATGTTAATGTAGGCATGTGCAAAACACACAGAGGAGTCTCGCTACCCACCCACGGACAGGAGTGTGAATCTGCTGTGCAGATGCACACTGAATGTCATCCAACCTAATGAGATGCCCCCAAAGTTGGGACTTGGGTTATGAAACCCACTTGCCTTGTAGCCAGCCATCCTGTCTGCCTGGCTTCTGGACTGGATAACTCTACATACAGCTAAATCCACTGGTCACCCGTGTGCTTGGTCTGACAGCTCTCTGGATCTCCATGTCCAGTCCAGAGGTCTGTCTTCTCAACTATTGTAAAAGTCCTGATTTGTGCAGAGTGCCTGAACTCAAGCTGAGTTAATTTTGGAGACTCCTCAGAAGTCAGATGGGTAGTGATAGTGTAGTGTCCTCCTCCTCAACACCATCTGAGTGGAGCAGGAGGTGTGAAGGAGGGCTTTTACGCTCTGCTTAGACCATAAGAGGTCAATGCTATGGGTATCTCACCTGGGAACACCAAGCTGCCGACTGTGGCTAAGTCATTGTGCAACCAGGCGTAAAAGCAGGGAAAGCAGGAAGGAGAAAGCCTCACTCTAGCCTTGCGATTAGAATCATAGAATCATAGAATAGTTTGGGTTGGAAGGGACCTCTAAAGGTCATCTAGTCCAACCCCCCTGCCGTGGGCAGGGACATCTTC
>NW_008795017.1:3731332-3742376 GCF_000699145.1 Aptenodytes forsteri
ATTCCTCCCAGGCTACCTGTCCTTGCTTCCACCCTCTGTAGGCTTCCTTTTTGTGTTTGAGTTTGTCCAGGAGCTCCTTGTTCATCCATGCAGGCCTCCTGGCATTTTTGCCTGACTTCCTTTTTGTTGGGATGCATCACTCCTCAGCTTGGAGGAGGTGATCCTTGAATATTACCCAGCTTTCTTGGGCCCCTCTTCCCTCCAGGGCTTTGTCCCATGGTACTCTGCCAAGCAGATCCCTGAAGAGGCCAAATCTGCTCTCCTGAAGTCCAGGGGAGTGAGCTTGCTGTGCGCTCTCCTTGGTGCCCTAAGGATCTTGAACTCCACCATTTCATGGTCACTGCAGCCCAGGCTGCCCTTGAGCTTCACATTCCCCACCAGCCCGTCCTTGTGGGTGAGAACGAGGTCCAGCATAGCACCTCTCCTCGTTGGCTCCTCTACCACTTGGAGAAGGAGACAGGGAAAACCTAAGCATCCTAAAAAAACCCTAAGCATCCTAAAACCTAAACTTGTTTGGGGACAGGGAAACCTAAGCATCTAGCAAACTGGTCTGACCCCATAGTTCACCCTACTTTGAGCAGGAGGTTGGATTAGATGACCTCCTGAAATCCCTTCCAACCTGAATTATCCTATGAGATTATGATGCCTGCTTCTGAAATTGTTTTTATTCTAATGACGACCACATTTAAAAGGGGCAGATTATGCAGCTGACTTCCTCTCCCTTCCAGCTGGCTGCTCTAGCCATGGGCAGCAGACAGGCTCCTGGGCTCTCTTGCTGGTCCCACAACTCTTGGCTTCAGCAGGAAAGGCCAAATGCTGTCACTGAGGACAGCCATTGTCTGGTGATGAGAATGGTCTCAGGAGATGTGGGCTCCTTTCCCTCAGGCTGAGAAGTGTTTGTGATCTCGGTACCCTGTTTTGCAGGTGTGCCCTCCGGCCACCATGCACAGCAGTGGACATCGCTAGCATGCTAACAGCATGCTGCTGGGGGGAGAAGCTCTTAACTTTTTGTGTTGGTTCCTCAAACTCCCAAGGAAGGTGCCCAGCTTATGCAGAGGAGGTCTAGAGGCATTTCTGTGGTCAGCAGAGAGAGGGGAGCACCTCGGCAGGCAGCCTGGAGCTCTCCCTGCTGTCCCTCCAGTGACCATATCGGGAATGAAGGAAAGCAGGAACACCTCCCCTGGGACCAAGCACTTAAAATTGCAATAACACAGCATCTCACTGAAGCCCTGAAAACAGGCAAGGTGGATCCAACGCGCAGCAGGGACTAGGAGGCTCAGGAAGGGCAGATGGGCTGGAAACAGGGACTGAGCATGGGAGCTGTTTTGGGGTGACACTCTTTGCAGAAAAGAGAGCTTCAGGGAACTGGGCAAACCTACGTGCCAAGGATCAATCAGCATTGTCTAAAAAGTTTTCATCTAACAGATCAGAAAAAGGAAGAAAACTAGAACAGAATGCTCTGAGGTTAAAGAAATAATTGAAGACAAATCCAAGGTTTTATTATACCACAGTAATCAATTTGAGGGGTTTCACTGTCACCCATGGAAGGACTCAAGGAAATAACAGCAACTAGATAACTGCTGGTATGGTTCAACAGTACAAAGCAAGCTGCTTATACTGATTAATCCTCCCATGCTTCTTGCTTCAATAGGTTAGTACTCATAAATCAAAACTCAAAGCATTTCTCCCACTGTGCCACCCTATGTTTGAGGCTGTATTCAAAGCACTTGTTAACAACAGTGTGCAGTGAAGACCGCTGCCCAGGGCAGTACATGCAGGTCCCTTGCAGATGTATGCAGCTTTGCAGAGCACTGCAATTCTGACCAGAAGGACTAGTACAGAATAACCCCCGCGTTTCATTTTTATTGTGTGGTTTTTCCTACTCCATGCCCTTTTGTATGAAAGAGCACATGCATGTGAAAAGTAGCTGTTGAAGGACACATTTTAAATTCATAAGACCCAATTGTAGTGCTCTTATTCAGATTATCTTCTCGTCCCGTTGAAACCCAGAAGATTATCTGAAGAGTAAGGTACAATTTAATGTGGGTAAGAGCAGAGCAATCAAGGTCTTCATTCCTCAGAAGCCTGCAAAATACTTCAGTCTTGCAGCACGCTTCTGCTCTCCTTTGATAACAGCACTGTAACAAGGCTGATAACAACAGGCCACATGATATACCTGTTGCACAGCTATGAATGCAATGAAAACAAAGGCCTAATGTTACCTACCCACGTAAGGGCAAGGTCACCCGATCACAATTAGTAGAAGAAAACACGGCAAGGGCTAACTGTATTGGCATGATTACAGCCAAGTCCTGGCATTGGACTTTGCATTGCTGCAAAGCCAACACTGTCCATCTATTGAATTTAGGCATAAATAATTCCTATCTGAGCACCTCCAGAGCTCTTTTCAATATCAATTGGTTGATCTGTACAACCTTCCAGTGGTGAAAGGGAGGCAATGCTGATTTGGGGTGCCCCAGGCTGACCCTGGCTTGGCACCTGGGCTCTGCTCTGGCAGCAGACGCTGCTACCAGCTTCCTGCATGGCCACAGGCAGTGTTTCAGGTCTGCCTGGGCCACCAGGACCCATCTGCCTGCAAAAGGCAAGCTATACTTTCTTTTCCACCTCTCTCCTCCCTTGGGTATTTAGGCTTGGATGGCTTCTGTGAAGGGGATTATTCCTTTTGTCTATATCCAAGGGACTCTGTGCTGGGAGCAGAGCCTCCCTGGCCCTCAATTTTGGGTAAAATCCCCTTTTTTAATAGCCAGTTCCCACTGGACCTCCCTGATGACTCTATACCCAATGTTTTCAATACTGCAGACACTACCTGCTGTATAGACTAACCACATATCCTTGAAAAACGCTCCAACAACGAGCTCATAATAGGTTTTACAAAACCTTTCTGAGTCATTATTGGACTTTATTTTTTTTAAGCATGGCTTAAGAATAATCACCAAAACACAGCACCCGCTGAGCCAGGCGGTGGTATACGGCTGAGGGCTGCAGCATCGCGTGGGTACGAGGTGGGTGATGTGGAGCATCACAGGCTCCATCCCTCGCTACAGGGTCTGAGTCATTCCCGCACACCCGAAGGAGAGGCGAAAGCGTGCAGCCAGTAAGTGCTGCACCGATTGCCTGTGTGGGGGCTAGGTGCTGAGCGGGGCCCTGGGGCGAGCGCGGGGCATGGGCTCCCCCGGCTGAGGAAGCATCCCTAGAGGCTGTACCACCCTAAAAGCACCTGAGTCATAATCCCCTGTCCTCCTCCTTCCTCCTGGGAGTGGCAGCAATTTGCTATCAACATAAGCCTGCCGGAGCAAACTGTTAACCCCGCTGCACAGCCAAGGACAAGCCTCCGCCCTGCTGTCCACCTACACCTCACCCTCCTGTTTGGGGAGGAAGGGAACAGGAAAGACTCCTGCTTTCTCCTCCACGCCTGGGCCCCAGGTCTGAGCAGCTCTGAGTAGTCAGAGGTGGTTTTTCCTGGGCTGGTTTTCTTCTTTCTTTTTTTTGGCATGCAGAGGAAGAATTTGTTCTTGCTCTCCATCCCTTGTGTGGGCACGCTGCCAGGTGCTGGCTCTCCCGTTGTCTTTGGCAGCTTCTCCTTAAAGGTGATATTCCACCCACAATGCCAGACCATCGCTGGGTCTGCTCACCCGGCCTTTTCCCAAAGGTTTTAAAGAGTAACTCTCCAAAGGAGGTAATATACGTGGCTCTTGGCGATTTCCTCTTCATAGTCGGGACCAAGTGCAGCTCCTGGAGAAGAATCCTTCCATTTAGAAAAGCAGGCCACCTCCTGTGCTCATCTAGCTCACCGATTTAATAGAGTAGATAATGAATAACCATTTACCAGCTTGGAATCTCCATGCTGGCAAGTTATGGAGAAGCAAGTGTCTATCCCAAATTCTGCATTTCCCTCCCCTCTGGACTAATGGAATATGTGCATTAGTTCATTCAGGGATATATTCTTGGTCTCCCCATTTAACCTACTTATCTTAAACTATCTTATCCTATTTGCCCCACAATTTCTAAAAAGATCCTACCCAAGGACAAGATCATGCTTGTGAAATTTTTGTGTGTATTGGTTTAGTTTTGGCAAAGTTAGGAGGTAGTTAAAATGAGACTTATAATGGAAAGCTAGCTGCTAGCGTCTCTCTATAATACATGTCTACCTTGCAGGAGAGTTGTGAGGATTAATTAATTTGTGTTTGTTAAGCACTTTGAGATCCTAAGATCAAAGGTTCTATAGAAATGCAAATTGTTATTATAATGATAAATTCTTTATATGACCTCATATGTTTTGCCTTAGAGGCACAGTCTCACCCTGAGTTGCGTAGTTATACGCGTAAATCTTCAAACATTATGATGAAAATATACCTCTGAGGGCCTTATCCTTCCTTTTGCTCTAACGCTTCATGCACAGAGCTCCCCTTGACTTCAGGCAGGTCCTGTCCATGGGACAATTGCAGGATTCAATGTGTTTGGGAAATGAAAAGACCATTGTGTGCCTCCAGGCTTCGCATTGAGACACATAACTTTCTGTCTCACTCCATAAAACCGCTGCTGCTGGCAGTAGTTACATCCATCTTGTTAATGAAAGGACTGAGCAGATGACAAAATTTGGATCTGAATTTTGACCCTCCCAAAGCTCAGGTTTTCAGATTTGACCTGCTAGAGAAGAAGGGAGGTAAAAGCCTAGCTCAGCTGCAACTTCCTGCTGTCTCTAATGGATATAGGATCTCAGCACAGCCGAATGTAACTCCTGACGCACAAGATGTGCCTGTTTGGCCCTTCCCCCTGTGTGCTTTTGCAAGTGAATGAGGAATACAGGTTTTCAGGCACTCGCTGCACGAGTTGCCAAAGGACAGCGGGGAGCAAGGCCACAGCTGCACAAGCCTGGCAGTCCCGTGTCCCCCTCCCAAGGAGACCTCTCCACTTTTCCTTCCCCCTTGCACAGGCTCGGAGCACCACGCTCTCCGTCCCCTGCCTGTGAGAGTGTCTGACCATCCTGCTCAACATCCTCATCTGAAGCACAGGTCCACCATCAGGGCTGCGCAATAGCCAGGAAGCAGGTTCTCAGGAGAAGCAGTCACCCAGGGAAGGTCACCCACCTTCCATCACGACATCCCTCTGTGCCTTCCATGACATGTCCCTGGCACACAGACACCTGCCTACTCACACCTTTAATGGATTGGGTCAGAAAAATGTTGTGAGTTTGTCTGCATCACCCATGGGCTTACCTGAATGCAGAATGCAGAGCCAGAATCACCAGCTGGAAAAGAGGTCTCCCGTCCAACCTTGCACTCAAAGCAGGACTATCACCAGGCACCGGATCAGGTCAGCCATGGCTTTTCCTAGCTTAAGCTTGAAAATCTCCAAGGATGGCTATCCTACCTCTCTAGGTACCTGTCTCAGGGCTGCACTACTCTCCTGGAGAGTAAGTTTCTCCTGATGTCCAACCTGAACCTCCAGTGCCACAATTTACAGTCATTGCTCCTCGCTATAGTGTCTGGCAATACTGAGAAGACTTTTGCACCATCTTTGTAGCTACCCTTCAGCTAGTCACCTCTTAAACTGCTCTTCACCAGATTAAACTAATCCTGAATTAAACTGCAATCATAATCCAAAATGTGAGGCTTTCAGCTGCGAGGTGTTGCTTCATGGCCATTTGCAGTGGGTACTGTGTAGGTGAGATTTCAACTCTCATATCTCCCTGAAGATGAATTAAAAGTAAGGAACCAACACACTATCTCTTCAAAGTCTTTTACCATTTGTTGTGTAGTCTCAAAAGATTTCTGTTGCATGAAAGTCTTTCCAGGGGTGGAAGGTAGGATCCAGATATTGTATTATTCCCTTCCCCTGACACGGAAACCGTCAGAAGTTCTCAGCTAGTCTGGGAAACTGTCTGCTACATGGTATATACCTAGTATTATCCCAGAAGAGTATGAATAGTTCTGTCATGATTAACAAATCCAGAATTTATAATCTTCTAAATTTTACACTTGCCTCTCTTTTCCTCCAAATATTCTGGGCCCTGATTTGATGCACTATCCAATATATTCACTTCTACCCTTCATGTCATCAGTTCCTCCTACTGGAGATGATAACAGAAGTCTAATGTTGCCATAAACCCTTGGAAACCATACTGACTTCTGTTAAGTTTCTTATATTTTTTGTTACTGTAAGAGAAAGATGTCCTACATGTTCCTGCCACTTGTCTATCTGAAGACAGCAAAAATCAGAGGAAGAGAAGGCTGCGGTGAAAACCGAGACACTTAAGTTTTGCGGTCATCCTTACTTTTACCACCAAACGTTAGTGTGTACTCAGAGCTCTGCACTGGGACATACATTAACCAGAAGACAAACCTTTGTGAGCAGATGTCAGTATGCGCACCGTGCACACACAAAATCCTATGGGGCTGAGCTATGCCCACCAACACGTGCCACGGACTGCCGTCATCCCCTGCCTCCTCACGTCGTGCACTGAATTTCCCACCAGCAGTTGCAAGTTTGCTGAGTCTGTAACCTCACTGTGTTTGCACAACACCTGAAGATCTGATCCATGGGTGAGATCTTGGGCGTTAAAGAAATGACCAATACTGCAAAGTGTTCGTTTCTGCAAATCATGGCATATTTCAGGTCCTGCTGCTGCTCTCCACGTTGAACAGCAATCTCCCCTCCGAGTGGCCATTGCAGTGTGTGCCAGGCAAGACGCATACAGGAGTCAGATCCAGCACCGACATCATTAGTGGTCATCGTTTGATGTGACACTTGATAAGTTTACAAATACCACATGCTTCGTCACCCAAACTTGAAACCTACTCAAACTCTCAGACTGGAGTAAACCAAGGTCTTGCCCGCGGCAGGCTCAGAAGCTGGATGTGCATTATGTGTGACAGGAATGCCCCTTGGTTCCCAGCAATGTCTTCACCATGGCAGAAGACAGTCCTCTGCATGCGAGAGAGATGTGGTCTACGGGCTGAACACCGCAGTGCTGTGCTAGCAGGACTGGCCATTGCCTCCCCACTTTCTGGTGTAAACAGCACTCTGCTGGCTGTACACACAAAATCGCTCAGTCACTTCCATGGTTTCCTCTCCATTGATTCCACAGTGCAGGCTGACCTCTGCTTTTCAAGCTAATGCTCAAGAGTTTGCAAGAGATGTTCTTGCTCTTCCTGACTCTCAGAGAATTTTGACATTGTCGTCATTGAGAGCAAGATGAGATGAAGATTCTGTTAAAATACAAAGTATTTTAAAAGTCCATTATACCATCATATGTTGCCTACAAAATCCATGTATTAAATATAACAAATGCTAGAGCCAAATCTTACAATCTGGCTCACCTCTGGTGGGTGCTGAGCTCATACAGAAGATGATAATACTCAAACACCTTTCTGTATCAAGTATATTTAACAACATGCATATGAGAGCACTGACTTTTTTAATTTCTTTTTTTTTATCTCAAATCTGTAAATGTGAAGGACTGGGAAAGCCTCAGACACAGAACTGGTGCTGTAATGTCAGAGTTATGTGCTTCACCTCATGGCATGTGTCTGTGAATGACTCGTTTTGAACACACTGGGGCTAGTTTCTCCTAAAAAGGCAAGTTAGAAAACAGAACTGTAAGCATTTCTGCAGTTGAGCTGCAAAGCAAAGCTTTCCAGTCACTTCACAAGGTTTTTGGTCACTCCACAAGGTTTTCAGTCGCTCCATCTCCTTAGTTTTCCCACTGCAAGGAGCTATTTTAGCTTGTTGCTCTGACTCAAAAGAATGCAACATCACATTTGCAGCACTGGGTGGCAAGAAACTGCATTCAAATGCCTAGAAAATGTGTAATAAAAGATGGCAAAAATCCTGGAAATATATTATTTCTTCTAATGTCCTTTTTTGAATGACAGGGACAATTTATAGTTTTTTTCCTCTGTGCAATGGCCAACAAACTGAAAGGGAGCGAGGAGCTGCTGCCCCCCAAGGGAGCCGGAGGCAGCGCCACAGGAGTCCCCCATGCATGTGTCCTGCACCCCGCAGCCTGCAGAGGATCTCCACCTCACACAGGTCCATGGCTCAGCACACCCCAATCTGGATTTTACTCTCCGCAATCCTGGGTAAATCACTGAATCTCCCTCTGCACCACTTTTTCATCCGTAAAGTGGAGATACTATTTACTTACCTCCATGAGCTGTCACAAGGCTTAATTTCTTAAGAAGCGCAAAGCCCCTGGATAGACTCAGAGGGAAAGAAAGCAGTTGAGAAATGTCAGGCGTTACCTCGAGGTTTCCTCCAGCTGCTGTGATGGTGCTGGCCGGGGAACTCGTCCCTGTCCCGCCAGGCAGCTCTCACCACCTGGCCGGTGGCTGCAGGAACCTGGGGCTTGGCTCCAGCTCCTCTCAGATTCAGGGGTCTGCAAGAGCCAGGAGACCCATTACTCAGCAGGACCAGGGACCACCAGGTTGCTGCTGCTGCGAGATGTAGGAGACACCAACAGCTAAAGGGCAGCCAGACAGTCCTCCTCATCCCCTGTCCCTCCACGGCAGTAAGGGCCCTGCTTGGAGAGAAAGCGAGGAGGGGAAAAATCAGGAAGATGTGGCCACAGTCTCCTGCCAACAAATGCTTTTCCAGTGCCCTCTTCTGGAAAACATTTTTGGCCCATGCAACTGCTTTGTGTAAGGTAGTTGGAGACTGGCGGTGACTTGCGAGGAGCTGCAGGAGCATCTCCCAGCTCTTCAGACCCAAGATCTGCTCTGCTCTTGTCACCCGTGGACCTGTGCAGCTCCTCACGCCCTTCAGAGCAGCTTGGCCAGGCCCTCAGGGCACTAGCCAGAAAACGGGCAGCAAAGGATGTGCCTCTCTGCTCTCGCCTGATGTGCCTGAAGGCTGTCCTTGGCTGTCCCCTGGCACAGAGACCCAGGGCCAGACCCCTTCCCTCCCTGTACTGAGGCACCTTCTGGAAACCTTGTGCTCCTCACAGCCAGCCCTTGCCACCAGTAGCTCTCAAGGAGCCTCCAGAGACAAAAACTTGGAGGGGGATAAAACATTTTGGTAATCCCATCCTTTTGAGAAGCTGATATAGCATCACTATTAGTCAGCTAACGAATGCATCAGTTCCTCAGATAATTGCACCCCAGAGTGGTTCTTGCTGCCTCTTTTTGCTTGGAGTCCAGCCCATCTCTGCCTTCGCTCTCCAGGCTCAGATACGGCTCCGTGTCATCTCACATCCATACCTGAGCAGTGCTGGCGCCCTCCCACCAGCGGCTGCCCTCCCGCGTCAGCCAAGGCCGGTCAACCCGGACCCTGGTGGGGACAGAGCCATGGGCTCTCCCCCAGCCCCAGCTGGAGGGTGGAGGGGGAAAGGGGGGATGAGGGCCAGTACCGGAGATGTGGTGGAGGGCTGGAGCCGCGTGATGGCCACCATCCCCATTCCAGCTTCAGCCCCCGCTTTTCTGCCAGCTCAGCGAGCAGCTGGGTGCCTGCGGTGGTGGCACAGCCCTTTGCTTCCCTCTCCAGCCACTTTTCCAACACCTAAATTGCATCTGCTGCCCATGGAGCCAAATCTAGAGGCTTGTGAGCCCCGTTATTTGCCCCATTAACTGGCAGAGGAGGGGGCGTGAAACTCTTCTGGGTTTTTGATGAGTTATCTCGGCACAGGCCATGCTCGTGCAGCGATGGGAATAGCTGTCGAGGGAAGGTAGCACCCCAGGGACCAGCTGATGTGGATGCTACATGCTGGGACGGTTTTCCCCACTGCCTGCTTGCTGTTATTTAGAAAACCTTCTCCAATTCGTGCCTCTGTGTGTGGCCACATACACACATGCTAAATGTATTTTTTTTAAATCTTTTAGGAGTTTTTGTTCCTTCTTTCATTTAATTATTTTAACCAAAGCCAGCTCTGTCCCCAGACACTTCTTTTGGCTGTGGCCCAACTCACCTTCTGTTTCTTATCTGCTTGATCTAGGTGTTTATTTTACTCCTTCAGGGGATTCTTGTGCAGCCTCAGCCTTGGCCGCCCCCTCCCACCGACCTAGCTCTGGCGGCTGGGGGGCTGGGGAGGGACAAGGACATCCCATCGATCCGATTCTGCCCAAACACAGTGGGTTTTCCAGCTGGGCTCTGAGGGAGAAGACAGGACCTCTGAGGCCGGTGGGCACAGCCTTTTTGGTACCCCCACAACAGGATCCCACGCCCCACAGCGGCCGGCGTTCCCCATCACCTTTCCCCACGAGGGGCAGAGGGTTTTCCCCACAGCAGGGTGCCCGCCCAGCAGCTGTGCAGAAGGGCAGGGGCCGGCCAAATGTCTCTGCCTTCAGAAAGCCGCAGCCCTCTGTTAGTTCTTAATCAAAATAGCCACCGGTGACTTGGCGGTGGGGAGCAGGAGTGCCCCGAGCTCTGTCCTGCAGCGTGGGCTGCAGAGAGCCGGCAGGGTGTAAAAATCCCCTTTTTGGCGTGGCAGTTGTTCCAGGGCTGGAACAGAAGAGGGTTAAAAGAAGCGTGGAATTTATACCTGCTTACAACTTACCCCAAAGCTCATTTTTTAAACAAGTCAGCAGGCAGGGAGAGAAAATAACCTTACAGTGGAAACGGGTATCAGTGTCAAAGCAAAAGCAAATAAAAAAAAATGGTCAGTGTTATGAAAAGTGTTTTGGGTAACATCCTGGGTGGGCAGGGATGGAGGCAGGGGCAGCACCGCCGCGGGCAGTAGCCAGTGCCGGCACGTGAACCATAGGGGCTGCGAGTGCCACGCAGACGGGATGGCTTCAGGGGAACAAACACTTCCTAAGTGTCACCCCATCGACGCCACACGCGTGACGCTCCGGGTCCCCCGGCTCAGCGTTTCCTTTTTCTGGCACCTGCCAAAAGCATCCCTTGCAGCCGGAGTCCTCCGGCCTCCTGCAGCCGCGTTGCCGCGTCAAGCAGGACGCGCAAGGGTACTGTACCGGGGGCCGGGGCGGCGAGGTCTGTGCACCTGCTGGCAGCGGGCAGGGCTGGGATCGCGCACGTCGCCCTGCAGGACCACGTACCGTGCGGGCCCCACGGGGGAAGGGGACCCGGG
>NW_008795017.1:3747347-3748735 GCF_000699145.1 Aptenodytes forsteri
TTCTCTCCTGCGGGGCGCCGGCCCCCCCGAGGGTCTCGGGGGTGGGGGGCCGAGCTGCGAGAAGTAGGCTTTATTAAAGACGTCCCCCAGGGCGGACTGAAATGCCTCCTCGGGAAGCCTCGGTATCAGAGGCGGGAGAGTTCGTTGCCCCGCTGCCGAGTCAGGCAGCACTGCCCGAGCCGAGCCGGGCAGCCGACTCAACTAAGGGACCATATGGATTTACAGGAAAACAGACTGGCAGCGCGATTAGGGCAGCCGGCCGCTTCCTGCCCGATAGCAGTCAGCAGCGATCTGCCAGCTCCAGGGTCAGGAGCGCCTCGGGCACCCTTTCTAGACGCAGCTTTGGTATTTGAGCACGGAGCCTGCAGGCATGACTCAGCTGTGTCTAAATACAGCTGCTGAATAAGGGAATGTTCTGGAGAACAACTTCTAAATGAGCACAAATTGCCTTTCTTCTGGGAAGCTGCTGACACTCTGCACACAATCCAGATAGGAATATACACTGCGAGGCTACAATTTGCATCTACGTGATCACGTGCTGTCTATATTCTGTGTAATTACACTGTAGTTAAAATTGCGTGATAAGGTGGAGATAGAAAGCTTGCAAGAACTTCTTAACAAAGCCTGTGGTGACCAACAAAAGTAATTCCCCTTTTAGAGGTTAAGAGGAAGAGTGCTTTTCATGCAGCTCTGTGCAGAGGGTGAGATAAACTAAATTCTTCCCGATGGTGTTCATGTCTCTTAACCACAGCTTGAAGTCCCTGAACTGCTTTCTGCAAAGCTGCAACATCTTGTTGAAATCATCTTACGATAAGACGCAGCTTCTCTTCAGTAACAAACAGCTTCCTGAGAAGTGTTTAATTTGCTGTTTCTTAAGGTCCTTTCAAAGAGGCTTTTAAGAGAAGACTTTAATCCAGCATCTGGGAGAATTAGCACTGCATGTGAGTGAGAGCAGGGGGAGAATGAGGCTTGGTGGATTGTTGGGTTTTATTTCATTGGAGTTAAAGCTTAATCTAGTTTGAATCTCAAATCTGGTTTGTCTCTGATAAGTGAGAATTGACCAGAAGATGTGGAGTAGTTCTTGACAGGCAGTTCAGGTGCCATATGTTTCTGAAGGCTGAAATGAAGTTGTATAATCCAACTTTTCAAAGTCATTCAGTAGATAAAGTTTGATTCTAGTATACACAGTATATGGAATGAATGATTCTGTTGGTCTTGGAACCTCGTTAATCTGTAACAGCTATAAAATATAAGTTGTTTTTCATATGGCTTATAGCCAGCCTTTTTGAAAATAGAGGGAACTGTGATGTAACTTAGAGTTTGCATAATCTTCAGTCCGAATCTGTATGACTAGATAGAGTGTGTGTGTGGAAAAAAAAAAAAAAAAA
>NW_008795017.1:3748796-3776063 GCF_000699145.1 Aptenodytes forsteri
TAAAAAAAAAAAAAAAAAAAAAAGCTGAGAAGGAAGGGGGCTGGACCTGGTTACATGAAACCATATCTTCCCTATGAGTCACTTGCAATGCTGAGGTCTTTAAAAGGTAGCACACACTTCTGCTTGAGTTAACAGCTTAATGGAGTAGACTGTCATTCTCTATTTGGACTGCCCAGTAAAAGGATGACCCATACAGTTTGCCGTGGACTTCATAGGTCATGGATGGCAGAGGAATGTGCTTTTGCTCTTTAGTTCTCGTTCTCAAGGGACTTCCTACTTGGCCAGTAGATTTCTGTTAACAATGAAGATTTGTTATGGACTACTGTAAAATCCTGTTATAAAGTGTTAATTGGGATCACTGTTAAGACTTTGTCTGCAGATCACAGTTAGGAACCACTCTTTTAATCTGTATCTGCCAGTCCTGACAGCTGAGGTTTTCTTTTCACGTAGCCTGGAGCTCATGGGTAGAACAGGGAAGCTCTAACCACCATCAGAGCAACTTCAAGGAAAGCCCTGATCTCATGGCTGGTTTATGCATAGTCTGAACTGTAGTGAGAATCCAGATATTCAACTGGCTTTGACCTAGTGAGAGTTGTTACTACTCAGAAGTCAGTAATGTCCTCAGATTCTGTCTGTAGTAGCATATAAGCCCTTTTCCCAGAAACTGGTGAGCTATGATAGTGCTTAACAGTTGTTAAACAAAAGTGGTAAGTAGGTTGACACTGGCACAAGCCATAATATTAACAGCTCTGACATGGAGGTGAAGGAAAAGACAGCAGAAACTTCCAAGGACTTAGACTAATAATGTCTGACACTATTTGATTTTTTTTTCTTTGAATAGGTTGAGTACATCATACGGTCGCTGAACAGAGGAGAACTTGCCTTCAAGCTAGCAAGATTATTTTGTTGAGTGCCTCCTTGGTTCTGATTAAGTCTGATCTGTGACCTATGTAAGTTCCTAATCTATGCAGCTATTAGTGATCACTGTAGGAATTGTATAATTGTAAATTATGACTGCTACATTGTGGTAATATAATTTCTATATGAATTTAAGTGAAGTAGTGAATGTAAACTGAATGAATTAAATGAAGTAATGGATTTTTTTTTCTATCAACAGTTTGTACTTAAATCCTTTTACATAAACCTGAAATCTCAGAAATCATGAGTAACTTCAGCAATGAAGAATTTGAATTCACCTTCCTTGACGAAGGCTTTACTGCCAAGGATATCCTTGACCAAAAAATAAATGAAGTGTCATCTTCTGTAAGTATGATAGGAAAATCACTGCATTTCGTGATGCTGCAAGTTTATAAACTAATGGAACAAGTTGTCTTTGCAAATCTCCTGCAAGGCAACCTCCTCCTCAAATGCTGACCTCTAGGCTTATCATGTTATCTGTTGTTTGTAACTCTAAGATGTGTATTTGCTCTAGGATGATAAAGATGCCTTCTATGTTGCTGACCTCGGGGATATTGTGAAGAAGCACATGCGATGGCATAAAGCCCTTCCTCGGGTAACCCCCTTCTATGCTGTAAAATGTAACGACAGCAAAGCTGTAGTGAAGACACTTGCTGTTCTTGGTGCAGGATTTGACTGCGCCAGTAAGGTAAGATCTTGATTGTGTTCTGCTCTGTGACATTAGTGTATGTTCAGCTTTACAAGATGTGTTCATATAAAATTAAGCATAACCAAGCGGTGTTGCTTTTGTTGTACTGATTAATTTGATCATCCATCTAGAATTATCTTTCACAAGTGTAATCTGTTCTTTCTTCAGACGGAAATACAGCTGGTACAGAGCATTGGTGTACCTCCTGAGCGAATAATATATGCAAATCCCTGCAAACAAGTATCTCAAATCAAACATGCTGCCAGCAGCGGTGTACAGATGATGACATTTGATAGTGAAGTAGAACTAATGAAAGTTGCAAGGGCCCATCCAAAAGCCAAGTAAGTTATGCTAATTGTTCTATAATTCTTGCTTGGGTTCCCAGGTTACGGAAACATCTGCTGTTATCTGAAACTTGTTCTTCATTACTTAAGATAGGCTGCAAAATTATGAGAAAATAAACCTACTTTCAGCCAGTGAAATCTAATCCTGTATAGCTTACTGGCACATTAGGAAGACACAGACCGGAAAGCTTGTATGTTTAAGCTTAGTCTCATTCTAAGGTCATACCTGCCTGATAATGATGTCTTTTTATACTGGAACTTAAGCCCTCATTTTTTCCTATTTCTAGGTTAGTCTTGCGCATTACAACTGATGACTCCAAAGCAGTTTGTCGTCTGAGTGTTAAATTTGGAGCTACGCTTAAGGCTAGCAGGCTTCTTCTGGAGCGTGCAAAAGAACTTGACCTTGTGATCATTGGAGTTAGGTGAGTTGATGATATCAAAATACAGTCATATTAAATAAGATTTCTTTAAATGGTCTACCTGACAATAGAGATGCCTTTGCATATGGTGACTTGAGTTTTATATAAACTTTTTGACTAATTTGCCAAATAGCAACTGATATTTTGTATCTCTTTGCAGTTTCCATGTTGGAAGTGGATGTACAGACCCAGAGACCTTTGTTCAAGCCATTTCTGATGCCCGCTGTGTGTTTGATATGGGAGTAAGTCTAGTTCTACTTTCTCTGGAACTACTGTTCAACTGTTGTGGCAAAACTGAATCAAGTGTAAAACTGTTACGGGGTTAAAAGCTAGCTAAGTTGCTAATTTCTTGTTGTTGGAATTTTTGAGGTCATAATGGCTTACTTTGACCAGTTCTGCAAAACTTATCTACAGATGTGCTAAAATCAGCAGCTCAGGCTAAGTGACTATTACTTGAACACGATGAGTTAGCTGTGTTCCAAGTATTAATGAAATGGCTTTACATTACCTTTTTAAGCTAAATTGATAAACTAAGAACTGCTTTCTTGACAGTGTTGCCGTTAATCTCATTTTAGGCTGAACTTGGCTTCAATATGTATCTGCTTGATATTGGTGGTGGCTTCCCTGGCTCTGAAGATGTCAAGCTTAAATTTGAAGAGGTATAGCTTTGCTAAGAACTTCTCAGGTTGTGGAGTCTTTTTGAATGTTGATCTGGATTAAACAAAATCTTGGTTTTTCTATTTGTATGCAGACACATTTGCAAGAAAACTTGTCTGCTTGGTCAGAAATTTAATTTAGAGGAAAAGGGGAATTAATCTGAAAACTGAAAATTAGATGAACCCATTAGATACAGAGCTAAATGACTGCATAAACATGCAGAGATATCAAACTTGTAAAGCAGGTTTTAATTGCAGGCTTGATTCTTACTGGCATAGACTTCTTCCAGTTGATGCTGTACTATCTAGATTGGCAGTGCTCCCAAATAGGGTGAAAAGGTAGTCCTGAACCCATACTGTCCTTCTGGGTGGCAGCAAACTAGGTCAGTGTCTGATGTGGTTTAGAACTAGCTTTTGGATCATTTTTTAATTGATCAGTGTTTTCCAGTCTGCTTTCACACAGAAATAATTCTGCTTTCAGAAGAGACAAGGTGGCTGGGTATTAATAGGACTTCCACTTAGAGCAGTGTTGTCAGAGCACCTGCCAGTCCAATCTAACGTAGTGTTAAATGATGTTACATATTTACACAAGGAGACAGCAAATAAGTTACATAAAGTAAGTTTTCTGCTAATAATGTGGGCTAATGTCTCACTTGTAATACCTCTTAATGAAGGCTGGCTTCTCATAGTGCAGTATTGTCTTACATGAAGCATCAAGAGCAAATGATGATGTCATTGGGCTCCATGGCATAACACAGTCGTACTGTAGTTGGAGGCAGCTTAATAATCACTGATAACTTCAGAACTTAGAAATAACTGTTCATGAAGGCAACTAACTGAATTTCAAAGATGATGACAAAGCCTTATGTATTCTTAAGATCCTGTGAGATGACTTCTTCAGGATGCAGTAAGCTGGGGGATATTGCATGATTAGCAGAACTACAAGTGGACTAGAAATTAAAGTTGAAGTGTGGGGACTTGCAGGGCATTAATGCTGGTTTAATGAGTCTAGGAGGGGTGATTTCCTTTAGACTCAAACATGAGCTGTTTGGTCACTTAAATTTTTAAGCTGCAAGTGATGTCTGCTTTTGTTGCTTTGTGCAAACTTAATTGCAAACAAAACTTTGGGAAAATAAAACAAAAGCAACCAATAGAGATTACAATATGCTAATATAATAATTGTATAATAATATAAAATAGAATAATATTTCATGCTCACATCATTGTGAGCATGAAAGTCTGACCTCATCTCAGACTTCTAAAATAGCACCTGAGTAACTGCTGAAGTTCTAATATTGGCAACTGATTCTTCCCTAGATCACAAGTGTAATCAACCCAGCACTGGATAAATACTTTCCTTTGGATTCTGGAATAAATATTATTGCAGAGCCAGGAAGATACTATGTTGCATCAGCATTCACGCTGGCGGTCACCATCATTGCAAAAAAAATTGTATTAAAAGAGCAAACAGGTTCTGATGGTATGTAAATCTAGGCCTAATCTTAACTTCTAGTCGACTGTGTTTTTCTTTCCAAGCATTCTCTTACTGGTATCTCAACTTCTTCCAGATGAAGATGATGCAAATGACAAAACTCTTATGTATTATGTGAATGATGGAGTCTATGGATCATTCAACTGCATCTTGTATGATTGTATTAAAAGAGCAAACAGGTTCTGATGGTATGTAAATCTAGGCCTAATCTTAACTTCTAGTCGACTGTGTTTTTCTTTCCAAGCATTCTCTTACTGGTATCTCAACTTCTTCCAGATGAAGATGATGCAAATGACAAAACTCTTATGTATTATGTGAATGATGGAGTCTATGGATCATTCAACTGCATCTTGTATGATCACGCACATGTTAAACCAGTTCTGCAAAAGGTTTGCTCATTCAAAAGTATCACATACTAGTCATATATCACGGATGTAGGAGAATCTTTGTCACAGCAGTCACTTCTCAGTTCACTGCTCCCTTCATGTTGCCAGAATTTGGCATTTGACTTATGAAGCATGAAGTGGAATTAATTAAAAGCCAAGGGTGGAGAAGGATCTGCAAGCAGCTCTTCTTCCTCCTCTTTGCGAGGCGGAATGTTATACTAATTGTGATACTACTTCTGGAAGCTGTTTTGATAGTCAAACTAATTATACTCAACTCTTTTCTTTAGCGGCCTAAACCAGATGACAGCTGCTATTCCTGCAGCATATGGGGACCAACATGTGATGGTCTAGATCGAATTGTTGAGCGTTTTAATATGCCAGAGTTGCAAGTTGGTGACTGGATCCTGTTTGAAAACATGGGTGCCTATACTGTTGCAGCAGCTTCTACTTTCAATGGATTCCAGAGGCCAACAATACACTATGTGATGTCAAGACCAGCATGGTTAGTAATTAAGTATCTTGAGCCATCAGTGCTTTTGATACAGATGACTGTAGTGAATTGCTCGTTAGTTGGCTGCCCCTTAACAAACAGGGCCATAGTTTTGGTGCCATAGCTCTTGTAAAACCTCCTTGTGGTGTGGAAGAAGGCAATGCCTCTGAAAGCTTTTGCTGTGTGCTTAGAACAATGCTAACACTACCAAATACTCTTTTCTTTGATGTACTCGCTTCCAGGAGAGGTGATTTTAAAGGGGTAATGTTAGGAGTGTTTTCATTAACCTGGGCTTCTACCTGGTGTTTTTCACTCTTGCACAACATATAGAATCATTACAGATTCTTTACAGTTAGATTCTGTGACCAGTAATTAGAGACCAGTCAATCACAGTTCTAATAGTACACTGTCTTCTAAATTGATTGCTTGCTGTAAATCCTAACTGCAGGATGCAGGAACACTCAACAGTGCTGCTTCACAATATGATCTGTCTATTTATTTGAGAGCTGTTCCTCAGTTTAGATTGAGTTCTGGCTCATTGCTCAGTGCAGAGTGCTAGATCTCCATGGGAAGTTATTAAACAGGTAGGCAAAGAAAGCAGGACCACCTCGTGAGTGCAAGAGTAGTTACTGCAAACAGTAGTTTAAAGTAACAGCAAGACAGGTTAACGGATTGCATCTTCTATAAAAGTGGGGTTTCCTGTAAGAGGAAGCCCTTACTTCTGTATTGAATTCTGCCTACTAAACTGGCAGAAAGCATTTGGGCAGCAGTATTACCCTAAAGCACGGTTAACTTGGCTGTTGCGTTGCTTTCACGTTTACTGAAAATGCTTAAGTTCAGAGGAATTCCTGCCATAAAAGTAAGAGGAAGCTTCCTCCATTCTTTTACTAGCCTTGCCTCTGTAAGCAAGGCTTGTATTGTTTCTTCCCTTTATTGAAACCTCCTGTCAACTGAAGTGTTCCTCAAACCAAATGAAGCTTTTACACTTCCCATAAGACTCCAAACTTGTGTCTAATTGAACTAAAAATGGCTCTGCAGGAGAATAACTAGCTTTTTCACTATAGCACTGGGTTTCTGTTAAAATGTGATACTTGGTCTGAGGCATGCTGAGCTTAATTATGCAGACATAGTTATCATCCAAGGCTACAGCCCTCTTTCAGCCCTTCATGACCACCTGTGTTTTCTGCTTTGGCAAGAAAATTCTGTGATACAAGCTAGCCCTTAACTGAGGGGGATGTATCAACGCAGTTATGGTGCAGATCTTTCTAGCACAGGCAAAAGCTTTTTGGAATGTAATCTACATGTATAAAGGTGTACAGCTAAATTTGTGGCTAGATAACTGTGAAAGATAAGGGACAAGATGACTATGTATGTCTAAGTAAAAGCTAGTAGTATATGGGGAGCCATGTAGTAGCACAACTTCTTGCCTTGCATGTAGTATAAGATAACTAAGTCCAAAAACTCAGTCAACTGAAGTTCTTCTGAGCTTGTCTTTCAGTACAACCGCTATCTGAGTATGGAATGAGTTGCATGGTTCTCACTGGTCAGTTCCTTTACATTCCTAGTCTGTCATCCATACTTCTACTTGATTCAAGTTACCCAGGAATGTGAGAGTGTGGGGTAGTCAGTGACATAGGTCTGAAATTCTGAATTATTGAGCGCTGAGTCATTAAATCTGTATAGCATGTGGTATACAGATGTAGCTACAGGTATATAGGTGCATATTTACAGATCTAGATCCTACCCAGAAATGGTGAAACCAGCTTGGTATTGGCACTTGCCCTAAAGCCTAGCCAGCCACAAGTGACCTGCATAGACTCTGCTTTGACTTCTGCCCCCTCCTTGCCTGTGCCTGATAATACTGTCTGGATTGCAGGTGATGAGTAAAAAGTTCACTTCATGCTCCCTGGCAGTAAAAAAAAGTTTTTTGCTTACCTTCTTTTTGGCACAACATAGCAAAACACTTTGACTGTTGCTTTCCTCTGTTTTTTCTTTCTAGGCAACTAATGCAGCAGATCAAGGAGCAAGGGTTCCTAGCTGAAGTGGAAGAGCAGGATGTTGCTAGTCTGCCACTCTCTTGTGCCTGGGAAAGCGGAATTGAATATCCAGCAACTTGTGCTTCAGCTAGTATTAATGTATAGGTAATACTTAGTAATTAACTGCAAGATTAGTCATTGAATTTAGGGCATTTGGGGGACCATTAACTTAATTCTTGCTAGAATTTTTAAGTGTGTTTTTTTTAAAGTTTAGGTTTGGCATAAATGCAACAAAAATGACTAGGAGATGGGTCACAATTATCTGTGTTCCTATGGAAACTATTTGAATATTGTTTTATATGGATTTTTATTCACTTTTCATGTATGCTACTAAAGACTGACCCTCAACTGTCAAACAAGTATTTGTAGCTTGTGTATGGCAGAACGGGCTAAGCTTAGTGTTCTGTGACCTACTTGTTTTAAAATAAAGTATATTGAAATAACTGGTCCTGTGTTTGGTTAATCTGTAGAAAATTAATCTGTCATGGATGGCTCTTATAGCATATATGAAGGCAGACCAGATGCTGCAAGCCCAGAGCTTATTAATGAGTAACACAATTGCCATCTCCTCTCCTACCCTTGCCCTCCCAACTTACTGAAGTGAAGGAACCCCTTAATGGGTAGGGAAACTAAATTGTGCCTTTTTTAATATGGGATTAGAAAAAGCTTGACTGTCAACAAGTTGAATACTGAGTGAATTCTTGTGGAATCATATTTGTCTTTCACTATTGAACATGAGCTAAACACAGTTGCATATTGCAAGTTCAATGCAGTGCCATTTTTATTCGTGTTAGTCTATAACTGCTGTGGCCAGGACTGATGGCTATTTAAACACATCTAGTCATTAATGAGAGAATACAGCACAGACTCCATGGTTGCCACTGACAAGCCGCTTGTTATGTGTGCAAGGATTAAAATATGTCATGGGAAGACTTAAGAAGCCGAAACTATGTGGCTGATTAGTAGGTGACGACTACTCTCTGACCCTTGTTGGCTAGGGCTTTAGTATAACATGGATGATAAGAGATGGGACTAGACATCCTTTGTGCATGCAATACAATTAGAAGCTCTTATTTAATGTCATGAAAATACATGCTACCCTGTTAAACTTCTGAGTTTGGATTAAATGTGATAGATGGCACTAAGTAGTAAAGAGTAGGAGCTAACACAGGGTGTGTTGATGATAAAATTGGTGAGTCTGCCTACTGGAGTAGAGTATTCTGACTTCTATTTAACTTGATGCTAGTTTGCTGCCACTTATTACACTAAAATTGCAAAATGTTTGACAAACTAATCGGTCCCAGATCTGGATCAGTTCTGTTTGCCAGAAGGTCCTGGACTGCAGGCATCCCTTAGCAAATGCCTGATGTGTAAAGAGGAAGGTAAATGTATTGAGTAAGTAGGTAAAGCTTAAGCTAACTTAGAGTAAGTGTGAAAATTTAAAGCATCATCCAAAGGATAGCATTGCTGGTAGAAATGGTGGCTCTAGCAAGGTGAGAAATAAAGCTGTTTGTCTTTCGCAGCTGCTTGTAAGAAATGTTTAACCTCTATTTTGTGCTTTCAGCTGAGACTACACTCTTCACTAGCTGAACTAGTAGGGTAAACAAGAAGCAATGGTACCTCATTCCCGATTCTCTTGAAGCATCCTAAGTGACTTTTATTTACTTGCTTCACTCCTAGCTTCAAGCTTTGCAATTGAAATAGCACTTGCCTTTATTCTCATGCATACAGTAGTCAGCCATTTGGCTACTCAATGGCACTTGTGCAAACTTCAGTATGCATGCATAGTGATAGCGATAGCCTTAATCTCAAAGAAACTCCCTGCATCCAAACCAGGGTTTCTTTTAGCTTCTCCAAATTTGTGTGGAAACTTAATGATTCTTAGCATGAAAGCAAAAGTAATGAATGGTAACCAATTGTTAATACTATAACAGTTTCACATCTAAACCTTGCCCTGTGAGGGCTAAGTGCATTTGAATTGTGGAAAAAACCTAACAGGTATGCAGAAAAAGTCCTCTTGGAAAGCCTGCAGTTGTCTAAAGGAGATGTAGCTACTTTCTAAACCTGCCTGCTTGAAGGCTGGGGCTGGTTGAGCCAGAAGGGGAGTATGGCTGTAGTGAGACCTTATGGGATATCTGCATTAGTAACTAGTGCCCTGGTGGGCAAGAGGAACAGTCTGGCTTCCTTTGCTTGCAGCCAGTAGAGACATCTCCAGCAGGTAATTCAAAGGCAATCACTTGTGGAAGCTAATTAGTAAGCTTCCCTGAGAGCAGTTTGGCAGGCTGCCAATTAGTTTCTTGATCTGCATTTAACTTGATTGGTTGTTTTAGCTATTTCATTGGGTTTTGTCTCAAAAAAAAAAAAATTACATCTGTTTCTCTGCTGTTGGCCAGGACAGTGGCAACACGCTAATAAGCATTTTGATTAACTTATGATGCTCCCCAAAAGAGATGTAGCTGACATCAGTTCTTTACCTTCCTCTTCCATGGCAGGTATGTCATAGCCTCAGCTGGTGCTCTATAAGCCATGTCTAAGGAGAGTATCAAGTGCTTAAAAAGAACTGTTAATCTTCTTGAGCATCATCTGTGTTTAAAAAAAAAAACAACAAACCCAAAAAAACAACCAATGGGTTTTGTTAGCTGACTTTTAGGACTTGGGGGAGTAATAAATCTTCACAGTAATGGTGGTGTGTTTTTAAGCAAGACACAGGTTTCTCATTTCAAGTTGGATTATGCTGAGCACATGTTCTGGGCTTTGGGATACTGAGTATATATCCTTCATCTCACAGCTGCCCTTGCTCCTGCCTTCCATAGAATCTTAGTGGTCCATTTCCACTTTTTTAATTTGATTTTTAAAATACCCCAAGTGACAGGAATCGGTCATATGGTGACTGTGGGGATTCCCTACAATCCAAACTAGGGAAATAAGTTTCCTAGTGTAAGCTGGAGCACCATGTGGGACAGCAAAGATGTAACAAAGCAAGCAGTGAACTATGGTTTAGTTTGACCTCCCTTCCCCAAGTCTTGGGCCATCAAAGCCTTTGCTCTGTTTTGCCATGTTCATTGATCAAATCCAGTTGTTCTAACTGCACATCTTAATTATTCCTCCCTGGTGCAAGCTTGTCTGATATGGGAGGGAGGGAGGAGCTGCATGCCAGAAAAATTGAGATCAGCTGCATCTGTTTTATATAATTAGCTCAACAAATACCAAAGCTGGAGCCAAGATTAGCCTGTGCCTTTCAGCTTGCTTCTTGCTAACCGTGCTCTGTGTGGTGCTGTGTCTGTCTCACTGTGGACTTTGCTGGCCCATTTGCAGGACTGTGGCGTTCCTGCTCCTAATGTCCATGGCAGTCGCTCCCCTCGCTGGCACCAGTGATGGTGGTGTGGGTTCTCTTGGGATCACTCTCAAAAAAGAGAGTAATATCTGAGGCAAATACCAAGACATCTCCCTGAGATGAGGGCATGGCTCCTCATCACCCCATTCCTCTTTCTTGAGTGGTGAAGCCACTTGAGATCTGAAACAAGTCTAGCTGAGGCCTTCCATAAGTCCACCTATGGCTATACATGGCCTGTACTGGAGTTCAGCTGACATCCTCTGGTGCAAATGTAGTTTCAGGTACCAAAAAAAAGTTGAGAAACACTGGTCCTCTGAAACTACATCAGATGGAAAGTCAAAGGTGGGAATGTTTTAAGGAGAGAGTGGAGAATAGTGAAATAGAGGGAGCAGACTGAGAGGAAGTAAGGGACAAGGGGGGAAGTTGCTGATGGCAGAGCATACCGCAGGGCAGATTTCCCTTGTGTTACTGTATGAGCATTTAACTCACAATTTAATTTTTAAGCTGCTAACTTGTAGGCTACAACACAGGCCTTGCAGACAGACAGCGTCAATGCATGAATCCCCTTGGAAGAGGCAAGTCTGCTGCTTCAGTTGCACCAGCAGACTGACCCGGAGCTGGGAGCAGCGCTGAGCAGGGACCCCACAGCTCCACCTGCCAGAGCAAGGCTTTGTCCGGGAACAAACCCGGAGCTGGAGGGAGAGCTTTTCTCCTCTCACAGACCTCAGCCCCAGCAAGTACTATCATTGAAACGGATCTTTTATAGCTAAACACAGCACCAATTTGCAGTAAGACCGAAATGGAAAGCTTTCCAGATCAAAACCAACCCTGTTCCACAAAAAAAAAAAATCATTATCCGCAAGTATTACAAGAAGAGCTTAGATGAATATTTGATTGTCAAAAAGTAAAAGTTCATCAATCGTTGCAATAATAATTATTATTTTTAATTGTCTCTTGGAAAAAGCACCAATCAGTACCAAAAGAAGTGGGAGTAATTTGCTTTAGAGAAGTGTCCCTGGTTTTAACATGCATCACCTGGTTTTCTTTACAGTTTGAAGGCAGTAGGTGTATCAGTGGCTATGGTCTGGTTTCAGCACCCCCGTCACAAATGCCTCCAATTCAAATTCGTCTTTAGCTAGTTAAAACACTGCATTGACTATCCTGAAAATACATTGAGAACAGGGAGCATATGTGGGGCTGGGACTTATATTTTGGCAAGCTTTGCTATTGCTCTTCAGTTGGTTTTGTAGTCCTCTGCATACAGGAGGTGTTTAGAGCAGCTAAACCACAGCGGTGCCACTTTTGGAAAGCTGGCTGTGAGCGCTCAGAGTGGTACAGCCAACAAGACGTGGCCCTTTGCGGTGTGAGTCTGAGGACTAATGCAAAAGGTGAGCGCTCTGGGCATGAACACTCATGGCCCCTTGAATCCCCTCCGTTTCAGTAAGGAGAGGCCACCCGCATTACAGGCAAATTCTTGAGCGCTGGCAAACAAAGGGAGCTCCCTCAGGGAGCACACTGCAGTCTTGCATATGTCCACGTTGTCTTGCAAATATCACTACAGTCCAACTAATATTAGACCCTTATTTGCAAGTGTTTCTTGATGCTTATACTACAGCAATAATTTTCCTCAGTCTGTTAGTCTTTGCCTAAAGACAAAAGCATTAGCACACTGAAACCAACCCTCCCTTTTCGTCTCCCTCATTTTAGGGAGCTGGTCCCAGCCTTGCCCACAGTATTCCCACAAAAAAAAAAAAAAGCCTTCCAGTTATATTCTCTTCAATTCACGCTCACAGAGTGCTTTGCAAAGTATTTACTGGCTCATCCTGCCTTTGTGGTTCAGAGCCAACTGCCATGTTCCAGTCCAGAAAGTGGGCAAGAGACAGCGAGGCTGCACAGCAATTCAGGGAAGGAGGCAAAGGCAGAGACACTTCCAGTCCAGCGATGCAGAGAGAGTGGTGCTTCCCACTGGACTGCTACCAACACCTTAACCATCGCTGGGGAAGGGCAGGGTCAGTCTAGGTACCTCGATAACACAGCAAGCGCCGCGTACAAGCTGACAAAGGGCACCTGTAGCAGCTCAGTACAAGGATTCCCAAAGTACTTCGTAATCGCAGGTATTATTTCATCCATCCTTAAAATGCAGTTCCCTACCTGGAGAGAAGAACAGGATTTGGGCATTCAGTGGGCTTAAGCATCACCCTTTTATATTTGGCTACTAAGTTGGGATGAACAAGATACTAGCTCTAGACTGGCACTCTTGCAAGGAACAGGGATGCAATGCTTGAACAGGATAATGTGGATGCAGTTTTCAGTAAGATAACAGAGGTGCTGCTGCCCTTACTGTAAGGACAAGGAGAAAATAATCTATTTTGTTGCAAGATAAAAAAATTCCTGCTTAAAAACTCCAGTTACTTGCTGTTAAGTATAGTTCAACAGCAGCAACAGCATTTTGCTGTAAAAGCTCAATAAATATTTCTAGGCAATGGTTCTCCTGCTTTCCTGCAGTCAAAACTCGCATTAAACCATTAAAGCATCTGACCAAAGTGAAAAGCAAAAGAAAAATCCAACTCACCATGGAGACTGCTGATTCGGGGGAGGGAAATTCCTCCTGCCCCTTGCCAGGATGGTTCGCCAAACTCCCCAGGAGGTAGGTGCTGTAGGACTCATCTGCTTGTGCCATGTGGGTTTCATCCCCCAGTGGGGTGATTATACCTGACTGCAAGCGAAGCAGGGGTGTTCCTCTGACTGGGGCCAAGGGAGATCCTTTCAGAGATAACAACATGATGACTAATTAGCCAAGCAAAAGCCCGCAAAATGGAGCTCAGCTCAAAAAAAGCATCAAAAAAAACCCCTGTCTGACAGAGCCAGGGAAGGCAGGAGAAAGGAGAAAAATGGAAAGCTTTCAAATGAATCCCACACTCCCAATGCTAGACCGCAGCATAAGCAAGATGTTATTAGAGTGAACAAACGCAAATAAGAAAGTACAAGGAAAAAGTATGTACAAAGTAATAATTAAATTATGGCACAGCTCAAAAAAAAATCCCAACCAAACAAAACTCCCTTTCCTTCTGTTCACAGAAATGGGAAACAGAGTTTGGGGTTTTTAATACACAGAAGATTTCAAAATGAGTGGCTTTTGTTTTTTTATTAAGGCTGTTACCTCAAATGTCCTGTCAGCTTCCAGCTTCCAGCTTGGGGCCCAGTCCAAGGCTCAGTTCTTCCAGTAGCTATTTCTGTGACATTTTTATTCTCCTTTATCACTTAGGTTAATTTAGGTTCTCTGTTGTCACGAGTTTTCTTGGGGATAAGTCCATGGAACTGATTTATGCCATCTTCTGTAGAGCAGCTTTGCAGGATTGCTGATGTTAAGTGACAACGGGCACGAGCTGGAAGCAAGGGGTTCAGTCTGGGTGCAAGGAGAAACTTGCCCCATGAGGACAACCAGGCAGAGGACAGGCTGCTGGTGGGGCTGGCCAGGCTCCATCTGTGGAGGCTTTCAAGACCTGACAGGACAAAGCCCTGAGCAGCCTGGGCTGACTTGCAGCTGATCCTGCTTGGAGCAGGGCATAGGGCTAAAGACCTCCTGAGGTCCCCCCAACCCTAGTGCGCTTGTCCCCACTCCGCTCCCCAGCGGGTCCGGCAGTGCCGTGGTGCTGAGCCCGGCAGCACAGTCCCCTCGGTCCTGCAAAGAGTTTTGCAGTTTGGATTGACAACACCAGCTCCTCCTCTGCCTTCCCACTGGGGCTGTGCTTGGTGAGATGCTGGTGCTCCAGTGCTAAAATGGATCTAAGAATGGGGTCACAAAGCACAAAGCTGGGCAGCTGCCTCTGAGGAGCTACTGAGGAGAGGTGACCCACCCCTGCCTCACAAAAACGGGGGGGGGGAATCCAAAAGAAGTGGGATTGGATGCTAAACCATTGCCATGGTGTGGCTGTTGGAGCAAAGGAAAGAGCCATGTCCTGCCCCATAGGGTGAAGAAAGTTCCTCACCCAGGAGCCCTGACCCTCATAAGGTGGCATCTCACCCTCCTGAAGCAGTTTCCCTGCATCCCCAGCTGAATGTGCTGCTCGTCAGACTCAGGACAGCCATTTGCTCCTCCTCCCAGGTCAGCCGATAGCTACAGTCATTGCAGGGAGCAAACGGCTTCAAAAGCAGAGACCCGTTCCCAGCCTTAGGTTTAGGACACTGGGCAGGGTGGTGGGATATTTGCATGGTCAGATGTCCATGCCAGCATCAGGGCACAGAGGGTGTCTTCCCCCAGGGGAGGAGAATCTCACTGGGTGGAAGGATGCAACCCAGCAAACGTGGCCCCACAACATTCGCTGGATGCGAGCCCACAGCCACGGGGAGCAGGGGAAAGCAGCCGGCACATCCCGTTCTCATTTGACCACCAAGCTGCTTCATGTCCTGGCCCTAAGTACTGCAGCAGCTATGGCAGCAATCTCAGAAAGGGTGAGCTAAAGAAGAGACCTTAAAACATATCTTCTCCTTGGTGGCTCAGAAGAGGAAAGATGCAGAAAACCAGTAACTTGCACAGAAAATAGACTAAAAAGAGTGTGTGGGCGAGGACTGTGCTGTGCCTGAGCGGCAGGCATGGCTAGATGGCGGCAACAGCCCACGTTAGAACCTTGCTTCGCCCGCTCCCTCCTTAATCCCAGAACTGGGAGTCAGTGTTTGCTGCCACCTGCTCCTCAGCAGACCAAGGCCTTCAGCTCCGGGACCCTCCCACGGCTGTGGTTACCACCCGCACACTTCATTTTTTGGGGGAGAGCGAGGAAATTTCTTTGTTAGCAGCAAATAAATTGACCTGCACTGAGGAGAGCCAACAGGGAAACTGCTTACAGGGAAACTGTAACTCCTTAAACTTTTTGGCTTTTGAGTTGGGGGGAGGATGGCGGGAAGGGAGGAGGCCAGAGCAGACAGCACCAGCATACCTTCCCCAGGATGCGTCCCTCCAGACGGGTTACCAGCAGCCCCAGGCATCCTTCTGCCTGATGCCACCAAGTCCAGGGGTTTGCAGGACACAGCAGAGGCTCCCTGGTGTATCTGCCGCTGCTGAGAGATGAGGGCAGGCCGGTCGAGCAAGGGCTCCCTAAAAATCTCTGCATGAGATGAGCCTGGCCGTGCCCAGCTCCCTGCAGTCCTGCCCATGTCCCCTTCCCAGGGCCAGACAAATGCCCCATGGCCCAAGGAGGGCTGGAGCCAGATACCTCACAGTGCTTATTGCATGTGGAAAGTGGAGGTCACCCCATACCCAGGGCTGGACAGCTTAGTCTGGGTGTAAGCCGAGGCTTGGATGCACCCCGAGATGTGGAAGCACCCCGAGACGTGGAAGCACCCCGAGACATGCCCTGGGAGAGGCCCTGAGTTTCTCCTGCTGCTGTCCCTCCCGGAGAAGAAAACCACCCTGCTTGGGCAGATGATGCCAGTGGGGCTGCAGCGAGGCAGAGCACGTCTGCTGGCCTGGCTTCCCAGTGCTGTCCCCAGTAATGCCCAGGGACAGTGTGCAACTACCCTCTGCCATCCTGCCAGCTCCCCTGTGCTTCCTGAGAGCAGGGGCGCGTGTGTGCGGGCAGAAAGGGGGGAAGGAAAGACGAAGTGGAAAGGGACAAAAAGCTACCCTGGTCAAGCTATTTATTACTCCGACTTTTAAGTGCTGAATTGCTGGTGCCTAATGAGATTTTTTTTCTGTCCTGAGCAATACCATGCAATAAAGTGCAATTTATCTTTGGAGAGAGGGATGCAGCTGAGCTGCTACCAGACTTAAGACAAAAGAGTATTGACGTCACTCTCAGGAGTCTGGCGGCAGATGTTAAACATTGCCTCCAGCCTCAGGCCAAAGGTACAAGCCTGGTACACAAATTACCAAGGCAGATTTGCTGGCCTGCATTAGCCAGAGGGTCAAGATGGGCTGATCAAAATGTTCCCTGCTGGCATTAGGCAGCTGTGACGCTATTTGCCATCGGTCTGCACGAGTACCGCTGACACTGTACATGATTTAGCCAGGTACCAGCTGCCACGTAAATAGCCTGAAAGTTTAAATTGCCAAGCAAGGAGCTAAGGGCACAGAAACATGGGCACATGGGTTGCACAGGGAGGACCTGCTGTGCCCAAGCAGAAGAGGGAGGTTTTGGAGGCTGGCATAACCTCACATGATGTGTGCGGTGCCCAGGGAACCCTTTTACCCAGCTCAGTAACATCCTAAACATGAAGGCTCCCCAAAAGCTTATTCGTGGTAGAAGTTGAGCACTGAGCTGATATTTTCAGACCTCTACCCAAAACAATCCCAATATCATGTTAATTTGGACCCCGAAGTGTATGAATAGTTAGAACTATTTTTTTTCTGAGTCCGTTTTTTTTGTAGTTAATAATAGGTAGCTTAACATTTTTACTGCCTGGTCATCAATATGGAGAAACACTTCTGCAATATTTTGCACCATCTCTGATGATCCTAGACAATCCTGTATTATTAGCAAACTTCCTCATCTCACTGCATCCATCCATCTATCCATCCATCCATCCATCCTACCCTTTTCAGACCATTTAGGAATGTGTTACCTCTTTGTTCCTGCAGAGACCATGAACAGATTCATCAGGCAAGACTTCCATTTGTAAAAGCCCATTTTGTCTCTTCCCTAATACATCACATTTATTCTAGGATCTGCAATGTCTGTACTTTGCTATAGTTTCTACCATTTTTTTTCTGGTTCAGACATCAGGCTTACTGGTCTGGAGTTCCTCAGACTGTGCCCTAGAGTCATTAAAAAAATACTACTAATAATCTGGTATCATGTTTGCCAGAGGCTGATATAAATGAGAGGTTAGGCTTTCATCTTTCTGCTCTTCGGATGCACTTGGGTGGGTACCACCTGATCCAAGCAATTTGTCGCTGTTCGTTTTAGTAGGCTGTTGGAAAACCTTTCCTGTGGCATTTCAGGTGGTGCCAGCTCCTCAGCCTGGGTTGCTGTCACCCATGGCCGTGGGGGACCGCGGTTGCAGCTTTTGATTAAGGAAATGAACTGTTGAAGCTTGGCTTCTCACTGCCATGCTGGTAGCATAAATAGTAAAATATTACTATTCTGAGATGAAAAAAAATGCTTGCTACTCTAAGATACACGGGTAAAGATAAAAACCTGCCTGGGTCAAATCCATTCACTTCAGCTCTTCTTATCTGTATGAAACCTAAAGTCACAGCAGGTGTCTTGGGGCGCCCATTTCATCTAGCCCCAGCTTACCCAGGTCCTTGCTGTGCTCCTCCATCCTCTCTCCCAGGATGACAGGGAATGCCTGTGGGCTTGAATTTGTTGTCAATCACTAATTAGTTATCGAAGATGTCTGTCCAGCCTGGTAAGGCTGTGGTCAATTCTCTAAAGTACCAAAAATCCCCTTGATCCCCTGGGCACAGCTTTTGAACATGCCTTGGATCTTGGATTCCAGAGGCAATCTCACCATGCCACCTGCTGCAGCTGGGTCTTGACACCTCCCAACATCACTATTTTTTACATTAAAAATTAATTTTCCCCTATTTCTAAGGAAAAGGCATGACCTGGAGGCAAGCTGGAGGGTAAATATCACTGCTGTTCAATGAGGCGGGTGGCTACATACCAGCAGCGGGGCACAGGATCTTACGTCCTTCAGGGCTCATTTCCAAGTACCTTTTGATTAAGGTACTCTAAAACCTCTGAGTTTTAGAGCTGGGCAATCCAGAAAAATGTACCCACTGTAGCTGTCAGCTTCTGGTGCAGGTAAAGGCAGGATGCAGGCAGGGACCACCACAACGCCCTGGTGGCCCCCCAGGTGTCCCCTATGGCACTCAGAAAGTGTTTTTCTGTATCGGTGCCATGCACAACACAGGGATGTGCCATTTTTTCCTGTTTGTGCCCTTTTCCTTCATACATCTGCAGCAGAGGAACCAACAGATCCAAGGTCGGCAGCCCCTTCCCAAAAACCTGTTAGAAATTAAACCCATTTCCTAGAAGCACCTTTCTTTCATTTAAGGTACTGATTTGTCCTTATTGCCATAAGGTGTGGAAATGACTGGTGATTGAAGGGTGACTTAAATCACGTTACTGAGGAGGGAATCAACTAGCAGTCTTGCTTTGGAAAAAGGGATGGGTTCTTTTGTGAGGCTGGATGCAGCCAGTGGCTCTGGGAAGATGTATTTTGTAACATCATGGCCAAGCTGCCTTGGCTGTTGTCAGGACATGTTGGGTTTTTTTGCTGCTGAATGCAATCCTAAAGTTGTTTGGGAAAGGTCAGCTGAGTCTGCTGAGCCTCCTCTTCCTCCAGACGTGGGATGGGTCTCTGCTCCATTTCCCTGGTTATCCAGTCCAGGTGAGATCTGGTGACCATGTATTCAAGGAGCGTCTGTGCCTGGCATGCCAGGTCCAGCGAGGAACCTGTATCAAGCTCATTACTTCCTCAGAGGTCCATGCCATTTCTCCTTTCCTTGGGCCACTGGCATACCCAACTGCAGCGGGCTTCATAGCCAGGCAATGGGGAAACAGCCCCTCATGGGACCTGCACAGCAACTGAGGGGTAGGGAAGAACTGCTCTTCATCCCATGGAGAATGACAACTGCTTTCTATGTTTTGCTTGAGCCAGCAGCCAGTGCACCAGCTCCCCCTAAGGCTCATCCCTGCCTGAAGCCAGCATGGAACAGAGGAAAGGCATCCATCCCGAAGGCAAGCACTGGCCCAGCAGCATGGCTCACCCCTCGCACTCCACACAGTCGCTGTCTGCGAGCATGGTGTCCCTATGGGCTAACCTCCACAACGTCCAGCAGCCCCAGAGCACAACCCCTTCTGCGCCCTCAATGGCTGGTACGTTGATGTTGGCATCAGCAAGATGTCTGCTAGGACCTGTGGGAACTCACCCCATTTCTTTCCCTCTAGGTCACCTCTGCAGTGGATGGTGCCAATCCAGCCCTGCACGCTTGTTTGCCAGGTGAGCTATTTTTTCCCTCTGCGGCTGGGAATTGAAAGTCTGCAAGGTCAGAGCTGCCAGAGCTCACAAAGCCTGACCCGCCGGGAGCTGTGCCACGAGGCCCTGCAGGGCTCAATCCCAGCTGGATATACCAGGAATGCAGAAAAATTTTGGAGTAGCATCTGCCTCCCATTTGCACAACAGGCATCTAGACAGGATTTTCTCCAAGGCCACCTGTGCTGTGGGACGGCTGTTGACACCAGCCAGGCAGGTTTTGTTGGAGACGCAGTTGTGATGTGCAAGGCCAAATCAGCTGAGGCTGATGGCAATAAAGGGGGTGATCTACCACCTGGTCCCTGGTGATCTACAGGGACCTGGAAGATGACAAAGCAACGCAACTTTCAAGGAAGAACTCTGTCTAGTGAAGAGGATGGCAAACAAGGCACTATCTCTTCTTGACAGCACCAGCAGAGCCCACAAGCCCTCTTGCATCTGTTGTTGGTAAGTGCTGTGGGCTCTGACCTTTACATGGCACGTCCCATGTCTTGGATGGATGCT
The DNA here is from genome assembly GCF_000699145.1 of Aptenodytes forsteri. Classification (NCBI taxonomy): domain Eukaryota; kingdom Metazoa; phylum Chordata; class Aves; order Sphenisciformes; family Spheniscidae; genus Aptenodytes; species Aptenodytes forsteri. The sequence goes on from NW_008795017.1 coordinate 3,769,043, forward strand.
GTCCCAACCCCAAGCTCTCTGGGGATGGTGAGGGACTGCTGGGCACCAAGCAAGCACAGCAAGCCTTTGCACAGAGCTGACCATGCGTCTCTGGGGAGCATCTAAAGCAGCACAAGGAGAATGAGTTTGGCAAGGTGCATTGCTGTCCTTACACTGGCATTCTCTGTCTGACCACAGTTTTTTTTCCACATTTGCAGGCTGACCACCTGCTGCCGGTTACCACGTGCTGAGGAAGATAGGCAGAGACCCCCTGGGAGCCTCCACCAGTTCACTTGGCCAAGCCTGAAGGAAGACAGCCATTGTGCACCGTTGCATGCTGGCTGTCCCTGAGGCTCAGGAGAGCCCAGGCACCAGCATGTGGAGGTTTGGTCTGGTGGTATCACCACTCATGCAGCCATGAGCAGATGGGATCCCTGCTGCTGCTCAACAGGGAGAAGCACGAAGCTATTTTGTTCTTGTTGGGCCAGTCCTGCCTGCAGAGTGGTGCCCCTTTGAAATCTCCCAGTATCTCTGAGCCTTGAGCCAGCACTACTGGCTGATCTGGCTGTGTCTGTGTCCAGCTGACGCTGGTGGAAGCTCATGGAGCCGTAGTGTCAGCTCAGGTCATACGTGGGCACCTTAAACAGGTCCCCGTCACACTACAACCTAATGACGATGAGGCTCAAGGTTGGTCCTTGGTGACGTATGAAAATCATAGAATAGTTTGGGTTGGAAAGGACCTTTAAAGGTCATCTAGTCCAACCCCCCTGCAATGAGCAAGGACATCTTCAACTAGATCAGGTTGCTCAGAGCCCCCTCCAACCTGACCTGGAATGTTTCCAGGGATGGGGCATCCACCGCCTCTCGGGGCAACCTGTGCCAGTGTTTCACCACCCTCAGTGTAAAAAATTTCTTCCTTATATCTAGTCTCAATCTACCCCCCTTTAGTTTAAAGCCGTTCCCCCTTGTCCTGTCACAACAGGCCCTGCTAAAAAGGTTGCTGCCATCTTTTTTATAAGCCTCCTTTAAGTACTGATAGGCTGCAATAAGGTCTCCCCGGAGCCTTCTCTTCTCCAGGCTGAACAACCCCAACTCTCTCAGCCTTTCTTCAGAGGAGAGGTGTTCCATCCCCCTGATCATTTTCGTGGCCCTCTTCTGGACCTGCTCCAACAGGTCCATGTCTTTCTTATGCTGAGGGCTCCAGAGCAGGACGCAGGACTCCAGGTGGGGTCTCACCAGAGCAGAGCAGAGGGGCAGAATCACCTCCCTCGACCTGCTGGCCACGCTTCTTTGGATGCAGCCCAGGATACGCTTGGCCTTCTGGGCTGCGAGCGCACATTGCTGGCTCATGTCCAGCTTTTCTTCCACCAGGAGCTCCAAGTCCTTCTCGGCAGGGCTTCTCTCAATCCCTTCATCCCCCAGACTGTATTGGTAGCGGGGGTTGCCCCGACCCACGTGCAGGACCTTGCACTTGGCCTTGTTACACCTCATGAGGTTCACACAGGCCCACTTCTCCAGCTTGTCCAGGTCCCTCTGGATGGCATCCCGTCCCTCTGGCGTGTCAACCGCACCACTCAGCTTGGTGTCATCTGCAAACTTGCTGAGGGTGCACTCGATCCCACTGTCTATGTCAGTGTCCATGCCCGTGCTCATACTTTCATCCCTGATGACAGCAGCTCTCCAGCCACGCTGCAGTGGAGGAGGGAGCATCACAGCTAAGCAAATGCACACAGATTAAAAGAGCTGATCCCGTACAGAAAAGGTTTTCCAGGAAACATGGCAGTTCATGCCACTCAAAATGATGATTGCTGATGATTGGGTATGTCCAAAATTGCCACATGCTCTACAGGAAACCCAGGAGCAGGAGATCTTCTTGGCAAGACATGTGGCTGTCACCGGTGCCTCCTGCTTGCAGGCAGGTTTCAGCTGCGGGGAGGCTTGCTGAGATTTGTGACACACCCAAACCGAGCAAGCATGGGCTGGTGGGAGAATTACCATCAATTGGTGCTGGCTCAAGCGTGAAAAGGAAGTTTAAAAACACAAGCCAAATAAGAGCACTGAAACTTGTAGCTGGGTAGAAGCAGCACACAAAAGCAGCTGGCACAGAAGAAACTAAAACTAGAAAAATGATGGTGGAAATGCAAGAAACGGCACAAACCTTGCTGGCTGGTGGAGGAATGGTCTAACGTCAGCTTTGAGAATCAGCTACCAGAATATGGAAATTCATGATAATTGTCCTTCACAGTCCCTTTGATCCCTTTCCCTGTATTCTGGGTGGTGTCAAAACCCCCCAGAAATGCAGGGGAGTGCAAAGCACAATTGCGCCGAGAGTAACTTTGCCAGATGATTGCTACAACGGAGCAGAGAAATAGAGGGCTTTGGTCCCTTCCGTTGCCACCTCACTGGACCATCCCATGCATGGTTGCACACATGCTGCTCGGCAGGGACTTTTTGACCCATTCAAGCATCCTGCCCAGCGCGGGTGCTGTGAACTGCGCAGAGAAGGTGAACGTGGGGGGCTGCTAAGTCATCCAAAAAACGGTAAGTGAGGTTTTTCTTCAAGCAAGTTGCTTTGCTTTGAGAGGAAAAAAAAAAAATTATACTCCTGAGTCCTTTTTGGGTGTTGCCATAGAAACTGAGGTGGCCCTGGCCTCTACTGCCTGGAGAGCAGTGAGGTGGGCACAGGAGGGGCTACATGGAGGTGCAGCCAGGGTGGCCAGCATCTCCCTTCACAGGCATCACGGGAAAGCATCACACTCAAGGAAAAAAAGAAAAAAAAACCTTTTTTCCCTGTTTTTTTTTACCTAGTTTCCAGCAGCAGTGCTGGCAGTTATCAAAGGGCTGAGCAGACTTGGAGTTGGCAAGTTGCATCGATTGAGCAGTCCTACAGGTTTCACCAACGTGGCCCGTGATGCCTCAGTCCCAAAAGACTTTGGGATACTCGTGGGACATCTGGAGCCCCGTGGGGGCCTGCCTGGGGAGCCTTGCTATACCATGCAGCCGTCACTGGGTCCCACAGGGGACAGCGGGCTGGTGGCAGCGTGCCTGAAGGGTGGCTGATAGCACCGGCAGCTCAGTGAGAAGTGGCTGTGAAATCTCCTGCCAAGTAGTTCAGAAGGGTTCAACAGCTGCTTTTAAGTTGGCTTAAGCCACTCCTGCTTAAGAATGAAGTTCTTTTCTATATACTGTTATCTTTAGCCCATAGGGCTCCCCAGGTGGGGCACAGGGGGGGGGAGAGGCTAACCAAAGCCAGTTTCCCCAAAGACCACGTTTCCCCAGCATGGCCAGGGTGCCTGGCAGCTGCAGCTCGCTGGGGCATCACCGCGCGCGATGCTGGTGAGATGGGGTATGACACAGGTGTGGCACCCATTTCTAGAGCATTGGCACTGTCCCCAACATGCATGCAGCCTTGCTCCTCAGTGTCACCGTATGCATGCAGTGCCGCTACCCGTGTCCTTCAGCAGGCATCAAACCTCGCAAGTATTAATAATTCAGAAGGAAAGCAGCACAGGAATAACCACGGCTGTGCAACACTAACATGTAAATGAGCTGAGTTTATTTTATTTTCTCCAAGGAAAGCGTGTGTAGTGTTTGTGTTTTGTTCCTGGTTATTAATGGCATATTAAGGCGCAGTCATTGCGCTCACCTTTCCCTGAGGAACCAGCTGCCAGTGTTGCACCTGCTGCCCACGGCATCCGCTCAGCAGTGGAATCAATGATTTGCCCTGAAAAGGGTCCAGGAAAGTGTTGAAAAAAGAATAAGGAGGAAAACCATACGGGTTCAGCAGCAACCTGGCTCTCGGCTGAGAGGTTCAGTCATCGCTGCAGCCCCAGGAGCCGGGTGTTTGCTCGCACCAGTTGGGTCTGGTGGGAGGAGGAAGGGTCTCTTCTCCCACCACTGCTTTGCCATTGCACCTTTGCAATAAGAGGGGGGGGAGAGCAGAGTTCCCGCATGGCATCCCTGTGGGTGCTGGAGATGAGCAGCCTGCTGCTCCTGCCGGCTGCAGCAAGTGGGGGGTCCTGGTGTCCCCAAGAGGACTGCGCTCCCCAGCTCCATGCTGTGATGCTCAGCACGTGGCCTTTCCCCTGGCTGCTTCCAAAACACTTTTAAAAACACTCACAAAGATATCTTGCCCCTGGAGAAACAGCCCAAATGGAAGATGAATCCCAGCTTCAGGCACAGGATTATCTAGACCAGTTCTGTGTTTCTCCATAAGAAGGGATGGGCCAATATCCTAATTATATGAGTTAGCTGGCACCCTCCTCCGAGTCTGAGCACCTCAGCATTTCTCCAAACAACCCACTGATTTCCCTTATTGGATTCTTGCCCAGCTTTATTCACATATTCAGTTTAAGACCTGGGCGAGGAGTGCCCCAGCCCTGCTCCACAGACCCCCACCACCAGCTCCCACAGCCACAGCGCGGTGAGCGTGGGCTGTCCCCCCCCCCCCCCCCCCCCCCCCCCCCCATCTAGACCAGTTCTGTGTTTCTCCATAAGAAGGGATGGGCCAATATCCTAATTATATGAGTTAGCTGGCACCCTCCTCCGAGTCTGAGCACCTCAGCATTTCTCCAAACAACCCACTGATTTCCCTTATTGGATTCTTGCCCAGCTTTATTCACATATTCAGTTTAAGACCTGGGCGAGGAGTGCCCCAGCCCTGCTCCACAGACCCCCACCACCAGCTCCCACAGCCACAGCGCGGTGAGCGTGGGCTGTCCCTGCAGCCACCGCCACTGCAAAGATGCGGTAGAAAAGTTCTCAGAAGCAACGTAGGGTCCTGCAGAGGTGAAAAGGAGCAAACCCTGGTGACACTGCCTGCCAGATACCTCCTTTGGACTTCTCAACCACTGAGGCGTGCCCAGCGCAGTACTGGCTACAACCCGAACCCCATGTGGGAAGAAGAGAGTGTTTCTTCTTGCATGTACCCACACTGGAGACACCAGCTAGACATGGCAGTCTGCATTTTCCTCCTGTGCAAACAAGTCAAGGAATGCATTAGAGGTGCTTCAGTACGCGGAAGAAATACGTGGCTGTTCTTGCCAGTGAGGACAGGCTGGAGCAGAACCGCGCACGGCCACACGGCTGGAACTTTAGACTCATAGAATCACAGAATCATGTAGGTTGGAAAAGACCTTTAAGATCATCGAGTCCAACCATTAACCTAGCACTGCCAAGTCCACCACTAAACCATGTCCCTAAGTGCCACATCTACACGTCTTTTAAATACCTCCAGGGATGGTGACTCAACCACTTCCCTGGGCAGCCTGTTCCAATGCTTGACAACCCTTTTGGTGAAGAAATTTTTCCTAATATCCACTCTAAACCTCCCCTGGCGCAACTTGAGGCCATTTCTTCTCGTCCTATCACTTGTTACTTGGGAGAAGAGACCCACACCCACCTCGCTACAACCTCCTTTCAGCTAGTTGTAGAGTGTGATAAGGTCTCCCCTCAGCCTCCTTTTCTCCAGACTTTGCTGGAGAAAGCCTGGATTCAACCCTGGCTGAATCTGTAGCCACACTGGGCTTTCGGGATATTACTTTTTTCACTTTGAAACTAAAGAGCAAAATGCAAATAGCGACCGGGAAGACACCTGTGTCCCAACCTGGGAAAGACAATGAAAGTTTTCGCTGTGGGTGACTTTGACAGGATGGGACCCTTAGGCAGGACCTGTCCCCACTCCTGCTCTCTTCCACAATGCAACTCCATTCCCACTGCCAGGGAAGAGCAGGCAGACACCATCACCGGGGAGAAAGAGGCTCCCTCGCTTACGCCTCATTACCTGCAGAATGGCCTGGGTGACACGAGCAGGAACGCAGAGGCAAATGTCATCCGGGATGTAATTTGTTATATTTGCTATAATATTTCTGTGACCAACTTGGACTTGGAGTATGACCTGCCTTGTGCGCTGAGTTTCATACTGCTGCATGTCAGATGCAGTTAAGGCAAAGGAAGCTGCCAAGGTCCTGGGCAAAACAGTACAGGAAAGGTAAAAAAATGCTGGAACAAGGTCCTGGAAACACAGCTGGGGAAGAGGTGGGCTGGCAGTGCCCAGAGGTTTAGTGCTGCAGTTCCCAGTGCCAAGGACCAGGCAGAGAAGACACCAAAGATGTGCTCAGAGCTGTAGCCCTACAGGCAGTAAGGGTTTGGGGGAGCTGAGGATGAACTGGGGTACCAGCCCTGACCCACCTGAGCCCCAGTAGCACCAAACACTGAGATGTGGGAACGTGCCTTGGAGATGAGCGAGGGGACCTTTCTTCTCCCCTTCAGGTAAGAGACAACTCCCTCTAGTAATAGCCCAACCAGTAAAGATTTTGTTTGGGATAAATTGTTCCTCCATCAGGAAAAGCCAGCCCACTGTCAGCCTCTTAAAATAACCCTCCCAACTGCTGATCATGGGCTTACCTTCACCTCTGAAGACAACAGACAGCCACCATGACAGCTCCTCGCCTCCTTCTTCTGGCCAGTGAATAGAATAGAATAGAATAGAATAGAATAGAATAGAATAGAATTGGCAGGGACTACAACAATCATCTAGTCCAACTGCCTCAAAAATTCAGGGCTGACCAAGTTAAAGCATGTTATTACGGGCATTGTCCAAATGCCTCTTAAACACTGACAGGCTGACCACCTCTCTGGGAAGTCTTTTCCAATGTTTGACCACCCTCTCGGTAAAGAAATGCTTCCTAATGTCCAGTCTAAACCTCCCCTGGCGCAGCTTTGAACCATTCCCATGCATCCTATCAGTGGATACAGGCAGAACACATCCGCATCTTCCTCTCCACTTCCCCTCCTCAGGAAGCTGTAGAGAGCGATGAGGTTGCCCCTCAGCCTTCTTTTCTCCAAACTAGACAAACCCAAGGTCCTTAGCTGCTCCTCATAGGACGTTCCTTCCAGCCCTTTCACCAGCTTTGTTGCCCTCCTCTGGACGCATTCAAGGACCTTCACATCCTTCCTAAATTGTGGGTCCCAGAACTGCACACAGTACTCCAGTTGAGGCCGCGCCAACACTTAATACAGCGGGATAATCACCTCTTTTGAC
>NW_008795017.1:3776435-3847338 GCF_000699145.1 Aptenodytes forsteri
CTCCTGCATCCAGATCGTTGATAAATATATTGAACAGGACTGGCCCTAGAATTGAACCCTGAGGAATGCCGCTGGTGACCAGTTGCCAGCCTGAGGTAGCCCCCTTCACTACAACGCTTTGAGCTCTGTCCTTCAGCCAGTTCTTCACTCAGTGCACTGTGAATCCGCTCATCCCAGTTTGACAACTTGTCCAGAAGGATGCTGTGAGGGACAGCATCAAAAGCCTTACTAAAATCCAGAAAAACTACATCCACCACCTTCCCTTCATCCACTAGGCTGGTGACCTTATCACAGAAGGATATCAAATTAGTTAAACAGGACTTTCCCTTTGTGAACCTATGTTGACTGTGCCTGATGATTGCATTATTCTTTAAATGCCTTTCAATAGTGCCCAGTATGATCTTCTCCATAATTTTTCCAGGAACTGAGGTTAGACTAACAGGTCTGTAGTTCCCTGGGTCTTCCCTCACGCCCTTTTTGTAGTTTGGAATAGCATTGGCTAGCTTCCAGTCAGCAGGGACCTCCCCAGACTCCCGAGACCGTTGGTAAATGATCAAGAGGGGTCCTGCCATAACATCCGCCAGCTCCTTCAGTACTCAGTGGTTTCTAACTTGTCTGGCATGGCCATCGATCTGGGATTAAACCAACCCTCTGGTGATGCACTGCCCACCACAGTGACCATGAGAGAGTGTTCAGAAGCGTGTCCAGGTCCAAACCATCACACTTGATACAGACGGGCAACAGGTAAGGTCTGCTTCCAGGCACACAGCTCTCGGCAATGCAGGCACATCTCCAAAGCTTCTACACAGAGAGATGCTCTGATCTTCTTTTTTCCTCCCGTTTCCTTCTTTTCCAATGAAACTTCTCCCCTCCCAAAAGACATAATGGCAATTATCGGGTTCATCAGTAATATATCTGCCATCACGCAGCCTGGGGATCTCAAAATGCCAGTCTGCCCACTGGACCATTAAAGTCGATGGCTGTTCCTAACCTTTAAATACGAATAGAGGGTGCCCTGCATAATGGATTGGAGACCATCTGCCTGGTGGCTGCAGAAATGCTCACGTTGTTCTTCACAGGAGTTTATTACTCAGAGGCTAATGCTAAAAATACATTGCAAAGGGCCTTATTTAAAAACAAAGGGCTAATGCAAACCTGGCAACAGAGAAACACAAGACTGAATCCAAGCACCTCCACCACCCAGGCTGGAGTTAAGTTGCAACCAGACAGGCACTAACTTAATTTGAAAGGCAATGACATAATTCTGAATTAGCTTAACAGGACCTGCAATTCATACAGAAAAGTCTGAATTTATGTAGTAATTAGCCAGAGCTTTCAGAGTGCTAGGTATCTCCGTGATGAGAAAATAATTACATAGCTTATTAAAGTGAGGTAAAAATGGACCCGCTGATGGGGTTTTTTTGTGCTAAACTCCACTTTCACTAAGTTAGACTTTATTTTTGATTAAACATACAATTCACCAAAACACCAAAGTCACTTAACAAGTTGAAGTTTTCTATTAATCACTTGGACATCATTGTGCAAGTGATTAACCCCTCTACACACTAGCCCCTCCTTGAAAGACACCCCTGGAGCCCAACGAGCAGTAAAGCTCTGTGAGCTTTTCATTGATTTCTCCATCGGTTTTGAACTCTGCCTGGGTCAACTCTCAAACGACACATTCTGGAGGATGAGCCTGGAAATTGCTCTCCCCTTCTAGTCCTCGTTACCAGCCAGGGAAGCAGACATGTCCTCAGAGGAGTTCTTCAAAGCACAGCCAAGATGTTCAAAGTAACCCGGTGACTGCAGGTGCACAACTTCAGCCTCGAAGCAGGTCTGATTTTCTTAAGAGAGCTGCTTGGCAGCAGCAGGTAAAGCCCTTTCCAGTACTTAGCTGGCCTGTAATCAAAAGGTTCCCCATATCAGAAGCCACCTTTGAAAAGCTCAGCCTGGTTGGGCTTCAGAGCATCTCCCCGGTCCCCCGGGATGCCGTGCACGACCACCTTTTCTGGGCATCTTCCTCGCTTGCTTTCCAAAAGGTAAGCTGGGAGCGCCTTGCTCGCACACCCTGTGCCAGCCCTGGTCCGAAATGGAGCCGACCCACTTGAAAAGAAGAAACTCCGTAAAAGCTGGGAAAGCAGTGGGGGACAATCTAAAAAAATCAAACCCGGGACTGGAAAGTTTAATGAGGCAAAGAGAAAGGCAGAAGAAATTGGGCCGGATGAAGCAGGACACAATCCCAGTGTCTGCACGGGGCTGCTCAAGGGCTTGTCAGCCCGCAGCGGGCAGCAAACTCCATCGTGGATACCTTGGCACATTTCAGAGCAAAAATCATGAAGTCAAAGAAATGGGAATTTTTTGACCGCTAAAATTCAGACTCTTTCATTTTGTTTCTGCAAAACAAGGTCAAAATGAGCTTTTGTAAGGAGATTTTTTTTCTTGAAAATGAGAAGAGTTTGGGCTTTGTTAAACAGCTACTTAACTTGCTATTCACTACAGACAGAAGTGGAAACCAGAAGAGGAGAGATGTCAGGAAAATGTGGAAAAGGTGACAAAAGTCCCACTTAGAAGAGGAGATGAATGATGATAGAAGAACTGCTGCATTTATGAATGCTACAGCAAAACAGTTTCTACATCCTTGGTACCTAAGAAAAGGATATTGTGCAATGCTTGACTAAAAATATGCCTGACTCATTTTATGATCACACAAACAAGATTCAAATGCTGTGGTCCCTCTCAGAGGCACCATCCCGTGACAAAGGTCAGAGAAGTTTTTGCCCATTCTCCCGAGTGCAGAGAGATGCTGAAGTCCATGGTGGTCGATTCGCATCTAAACGTTGTGCATCTAAACAACTGCTACCCAGCCCGTACAAGAAGAGCCATTAGCATAAGAACATCTGCAGCATCTTTAAAACCACAGCATCTTCTGGCAGCCAGCCAGCCAGCATGAACACAAATAGTCTGGAGACAGACTATAAGCAACCATGGAATTATATTTTTTTTTTCCCCAATACTTTGCTTTTTTTGCTGGGCTCACCCAGAGAAAGCAGGCAGGCTTCTGATTAACTCTCCTTTCAGGGTTGCGCTCATCAGCAGGGTGTTGCGGTTGAAAGGACTGCTGTTTAATAGCTCAGATTTGAATTTCTAGGAAAAAAAAATGAACACACTTCTCTGCTTGGCAGCACTGACACGAGCCTGTATTGTAGACCGAGTCTGACCTAACAATGCATTTCCATTTGGATACTGCAACCATCTCTCTCTCTTTTTAATATTGAAGTATTAATACCTAACCACTACTAGGTCATTCTACACAGCAAAAATCCCTTAATTACATGTTTAACATTAACCTCAGGCCAAATAATTTGTTGATACTTTACTTTGCAGAGAGGACGGGCTTAAGGAGCTACCTGCAGACGCGATGAACACGGGGAAAACTGCTTTCCACGCTGCCAATGTCAAACGTTACTCTAACAGCACGTACCTGGTACCTGACAGGAACAAGATACTTCTATTTTTTAAATTCGTGGTCACAACAGCCCAGCCAGCGGGGCCAGCAGCTTTCCCTTTGGCGCCTTAAGCTGCTCCGCATCCAGCAGAAACGGAGCTGTCACCTTCCTGTGGTCTTCACCAAGGAATTGCCTTCACTCAGGACCCAGCTGGGACGGAGCAGGATCCCACAGGCACCCACAGGCACTAACACCGCTGCATTAACTCAGCCGCAACAGTGGGCTCCCAAAAAAACCTATGCACTTACAAGGCAACGTGTCTCGGGCAAGATGGGGACACGTTGGGCAGGCAGCCAGCCTTGTCCTTCCCCCAAATACGCGGTGCTAAGAACTTGTTGCATGTGTTAGACCAAGACAGGCAGTGACCAGAAAAGTAGTCTTTTATTTCAATTAATATTTCTTGGCATTAGGCAGATATTAAATAACACTGGAATGCACAAGACTATTAACATATCGACAGCAAAAGGGAGGAGGTGTAGCCAAGTCGAGAACAGCAGTGCGAGTCACGTCACCTCGGGGCACTCAAAAGCCATTTAACGCAGCAACCACCAGAAAGTAGGACTCCACTGAGAAATACAAAATGGGGATGAACTCCTTTCAGGTCTTTTGTTAATACGGTAACATTGGAACGATTGACAGTAAAAATGAACAAATATTTGCATTCAGGAATTAAACAGAGTGAAATATCCACAAACTGCTAGTCATGCATTTCTTTTGGAACAGCAATTTGCTAATGCATAAATATCACAAAAAAACAATCTCCAAGATTTGAATAAATCACAGACGACTAGAAGAAACAAAGCTTGAATTCTATTTTATGCCTTAAATAGATGACCTAAATATTTAAAATTTTACTTCACCATATATATATAATTTATATATATATTAAAAGAAAGTAAAGACCATCAGATAAGTGCAAGCAATTTTCCTCAAAAAGAAAATTGGAACCATGCCCAGGAAAGCTGCTTTTTTTTCTTTTTTCTTTTTTCCTTTTTTTTTTGAACTTTCTACTCAATTCAGTCCACTTTTTTTTCTTCCACATAGTAATTTCTGAAGCAAAATAAATTATCTACCATCTGCTATGTCAGGTAAAAGTCCTACCTAGCATCTTCTCGGGAACTACTAGAACATCACCTTTCTTACGGACTAAGTGAAGTGGTATCTCACCAGCGATTTGAACTCTTTTGTAGCTGCATGTAAACATACCTTTCGATTAACGTTTAAAATGTGTAGACTGAATCGTAACATTATGGGGAAGCAGAAACGGAGCTGCCGAAGGAGAGCTGCACTGGTGTTAGTGAGGGGAGCGAGGGCTGGTTCGCTCGGACACACACACACACACGCACAATCTGGCAATGGGATCTTATCCGCGAAGTGTGGAGGGATGGTTGAGAAGGCATCCGTTTGCGAGCAAAGCTTGAAGGACACAAGCCGAGATTCTCTGTGCACACTGTCCGCTTTAATCAGAATTGACTTGCGCTACTGGGGTCGCACTGTAACAACCGCACAATGGAGGGATCGCTCTTGGCACCTTTGATGAACTCTTCCAGCGACAGTTTACCTGAAAGGGAGGAAAAACAAAATGGAAATAATAAAAAAAAGTCAGTTGCTGCTGCCACCGTCGCTGTAGCTTAAAAAACCCCTCCTCACCGAAGCAACGTATGTATATTTAATCTATTGCAAAGGCATCGAGGGGAATTTAGTGCAATGCACAGCAGCCAAATCCTACTCAAGCCCTTAAGCCCAGATGCATTTTCCTTTTGCAAAACAATCTAGCATAATAATTGTCATATTTTATTTAAAAAGACAGTACCAAATATAAAAACAACTGTTCTAATATCATTTGGCAGCTTTTTGCACAGAAGCAGACTGTACAAATTACATGACACATGAACACAAGGTATGGTACCTGAACACATGTACGCTTTGAAAATTACGCCCATATTACTACGACATTTTAAACCTAAATATCCCAAATGTCTCCACTTCGCATGCTCTCAGTTTGTTGTGAAGTGTAGGGCTGAGCAGTGATGGCTCCTCCTGCGCCTACAAGACACTTGCTGTGCCCTGTGGGGTGTACAGGAACGGGACCTGTTTCACGGGGCAGTGAGAAAAGCCAGGCTTGGGAGAGCCACCTATTGCCACGTGTCGCTCCTGAGTGTTCCTGGTTTATATGTCTTTGGTTTAGGTCAGAGGCACTGACTTGGATGGACCCTGTAACAGCCTGCGGGTCTGAAAAGGTGATCTCTGGAGGAGCAACCACCCCAGCATCCCTTGGCTGCAACAGTCCTGTGGCACAGCATGGCACGGCACAGTAAGGAGGAAAGGTCTCATCTGGTCTCCCACACCTCATCCTGGGGCAACCCAGCCTCCTGGCAGGTTTTTCCCGAGCTCAGGACCAGCCCCCTGCGCAAATGCCATCAGGAGCCCGTGAGCAGCCTCTGCCTTGCCTGCTATCACCAATACTCTCCCGCTTCAGCACTCTGAACCATGGCAGAAATAAGCCGTAGCAATATTAATGAGAAATGAAACAGTTTTCCCTGCGAACCGGAGGAGACAAGCATTTGCTGCGTCCCTGACACCGTGTCCGGTGATCTCCCATCTACCTCGTGCTCCCAGCACAGCCTACCCCGAGCCTCACACAACACCCCAGGGCCATCCTTACCCAACCCAAACTGCTCTGCTCGAGACAGGCAGGACCCACGCACGAATATCTTGCACTTGGCAGCCGCCTGCTGCCACTTTTGGACACGTGCCCCCAAAGGGAGGGAGGCACAATCTCATTGCACCGGTTTTCACCAGCCCCAGGATGCTCCCAGCCTGCCACGGGGATGGGGAGAAGACTGAGCACGGTGGCCAGCTCCCGAATCAAGGTTGAACAGGGAGGAAGGAGCAAACCTTCCTCTTGCAGAAATTACAGAAGCTCAAAAACCCATGGCACACTTCTGTCCTAATTTCTGGCTTTTAAGCTAATGTTCCCAAACCAAGTGTTTTTTTAAGTTTTTATCAGCCTGAAAAAGAGTACTCGTAACTATCAGGACATTTATTAGTTTTGCCCTCTCCTTGCAATACTTAAAAGCAAAGCACAAATCAAAATCTATTTGCAACATCCAACAGCCAGATGGGGAAGAAGAAACATTTCCAGCCACCAAGAACACACACGCTTCCCCATGCGCAGACTTTATTGCTTGGCACTGCATGGCTTGCAGGGCTGGTATTTTACTGGGAACAGGATGACTTTATTTCAGCAACAAAGTGCAACAGGTGGAGGATGTATATAGCAGGTTTTGTGACCACTACTCTGTCGCACTTCTGCACATGCTGCTACTTTCCGCAGAACAAAAATACTTTAATCATGTTATTTTAGGGCCCTCCACATGTGAAGTCAGGGGATGAAGTGCTAGTTTTGATGAAGTCAAAGGTAAAATACTCGAGGACTTCAGCAAGGCCAGGAATTTGCCCCGGGGGCTGCAGCAGCAGATGCCAAAACGCAGCCGTAAAATTCTCTTAAATAAAAACCTTTCTATACATAAGACCGTATTTTTCCAGGTCTCCATATCTTAGCGCTAGAATCGAATCTTTGCTCCCACTGAGCACATCAGTAGGATACAGCTCCTGATTTTGACACGGGCAGCTGCCGCCTCGGCCACTGCCAGGGTAATTCCCAGGGAAAGCTCCACCTCGACCGGGACGAGAGGAAACACGTCGGCAGGCTGATGGGCAGAGGAAATTGCTCAACTTTGCCTATGTTTTTTGAGCCTAAGGAAATGAGTTAGCTCAGGTGGAGGGGTCGTGATGGGTACGCTGTCAGATAATTTATCAAGTGGCTCCATAATTGGCTCGGGAGCTGTTACATCCCCCCAGCGCGCACGCTGCAACAGAGTAAACACTGCAGGACCGTGTGTGACCATGCGTACATGTACACACGCCATAAACATGTACAGAAAATAAGTATTATGGACCCAGGGGAATTTTTGCGTTCAGGTACCCAACCACATCCCCAACCCGCATTACTGACAAGCCCAGGACTGCAACCCTATCAAGGGCAATGGGAGCAAAGCCTTGTGCCTAGTTTGTGCTATGCCCAGAGAAAATAACCCAAAGACATTGGACTCAGGGGAGTCACAGAGGATCCTGCTCCCCTCCCATCCCTTCGTCCCCCCAGCAGGAAAAATCTGTCACCCACTGCCCACTTATTCACCCTATTTGTTATGGACCAGAGATGCTCACCGAGGCAGGCAGAGACCAGAGGTGCCGGTGGGGTCATCCCTGCCCTTTACCCACCCGCCCAAATACCATCATCTGCTTCGACCAACACTGGGCTAGAAAACCTGTATTTCTAGAGCCTATGAAGGGGTGCCAGTGGAGATCCTACCATCGTTGTTTGTGTCCATCTGTCTGAAGATCTTGTCTGTTCGCTTCTCGGGAGTGGATTCATCTTCTGGCATTTTCATTACTGATGAAACCATTTTGTAGATTGCCTGAGTATTTAAACAACAAAAAAAAAAAAAAAGAAAAGAAGATACAGGAAAAACACAACCCAAACAATAAAGCATTAGGACTGAGAAAAAGAATTTAAGCCTGTAGCAATAAAAAAAGGCAGCTGGCCCTGGCAGGCAGCTGCGGGACTTTATAAACCAAAACAAATAGGAATTTCTGACTGCAGCTTTTTTTATTTTTCTTTCCTGTATTCATTCACACTTCAAAAGAAGCTCCCGCACCGCTGGGTCAGTTTAACTGAAAGTCAGGGTCTAGATTAATGTACGAGCAGGACTGAGCAAAAATACAGGAGGCAATGGCATGTAATTCTGTTTTCTGCAACTGCGCTAAGCCATCGCCTCTTCGGCTGGCTCTCAACATACACTCAGTTACGTGCATGCGTGTGGGGTGTTGTATGGATTACAGGTGAATATGAATATATAGGAATAGGGGTTGTTTTTCTTTGTGGATGGATAAGGAAAAGCATTTTCAGACTTACAAGAATGTGAATAGAGACGAGACCTCGTTAGGACATCTGCAGTCCTAGCCTTCCTCCTAAATTATCCCTGCTCAGCTACGAGGACCAACGGCTGGGGCACTGGCTGGATGCATTGCATGCTTCCCAGCGCCCCTTGCAGTGCACTGGAGACACCTCTCAGCTGCAGATCTGATGGCAAGCAGCCCACTGCTGAGGCCGAGTCCCAGCTGGCACATGGGGCAGGGGCACAGGGGGCTCTGCCCCACACGCCCCCCCAGTACAGCCCATGGGCTACGCGCCCCCAGCCTTTGGGAGACAAAGACATGCTACAGCCTTTCATTTGGAGCTCACATTGACTCAGACTTGAAGTTTCAAAGTATTAATTTTGAGATTAATCAGGTCAGTAAAATTTGCATTTAGGGTTTTTTGATCCCATCAACACCCCACTAAGAAATCCCCAGGGAGAGCTGCAAGATTTTGGCTGCGGGCCAGTTGTACAGCACCCTGTTAGTCTCTTGGGCTCTTTCCTCATTTGCACCTTGTAGGTCCCACCATGGCCCCCAGCGTCGTTTTGGGGCCCAGGAGCCTCCCTGGGGCAGGAGGGACCCAACTCAGCAAACCCCTCATCTCCAGCTCCAGCTGTCTCAGGGTGAAGAGGTTACAGCAACATGAATAAAATATAAAATAGAGACAATGCCTTACCTGCACTATTTCTAGCATTTCCCCACGGCTGATGTACCCGTTGCCATCCAGGTCATACATACTAAACGCCCACTTCAGCTTCTGTTCCAGCTTGCCCCGAGAGGTGACGCTCAGGGCGATGATGAATTCCCTAAAGTCAATCGTCCCGTCGCCGTTGGTGTCAAAGGTGCGGAAGACGTGCTCCGCAAACTTCGATGCATCGCCATAGGGGAAAAAATTTGCGTATATTTTTTTGAACTCTTCCACAGTCAAATGTCCCGTCGGGCAATCTTTTAGGAAGCCCTTGTACCACTCCTGCAGCTCGTGGTCTGTGAACTCAGTGTTCTCGCGCAGGTCCTGGAGCACCTCAGGGCGCAGCTTGCTGTTCTGCTTCCCCATCCTCTTCTGGATCCGGGTTCAGTGGCTGCAAAGCGAGAGAGCATCCGCCTGAGCTCCGGCCCCACTCGGCGGAGAGGGGCTGGGGGCAGGCAGAGCTCTGCAGGAAACGCAGACCCTGACTGGGGCAAGGGGGAAAGAGGAGAAAAAGGATGCTATAAATCACTAGGAAAATATCTCATTTCATCTGGCCTCTTTTCCTCTCCGCTAGGCTCTCTCAGTTACTAGTATGCCACGGAAGGACAAGGGAAGGCAGTTTGGGAGGGACTATTTGGGAAATGTTAACCCTTATTATTAATCCTTATTATTTGGGAAATAATAATCCTCATTATTTTATTTCTCTGCTACGATCCCACTCCTCTATCATATGGCTTGCAATGCCCAGGTCTGGATCCCAACTCTTGACCCACCCCAACAGGCTGATCTGCTGCGATGACCGAGCGGGAAGGGACAGCAGCAGTGATGGAAAGTAAAATCCATCTATTCAAAAGTGAAAGTAAGCCGGGATGAAGCGAGGGGCAGGAAGGGCAGGTGGCTCTGTGCCAGTCGTGTTTGCATCGTCCAGATGCTCTTTGAAACCCCTTGGCTTATGGAGCATCTCCTCCCTCCTCCCCTGACAGCAGCACCGGCACAAGGGACTTCATCCTTTCCAGCAGATCGCGACCCTCTGCCTCCCTGAACAAGCAGAGAAAAGGGCTTTTTAAAGCAAAATGCTTGGCAAAGAAACTCCTTCCAGGTTTACTGGGGTTTGTACTTTTATATAAGCTTATTCGGTAAGTTCAATATTCCCCAATCTGGGCACACAAGGCCACTTCAACCTCAGGATTTTATCAGGATTTCAGGAGGGGGCTGGGTTTGTCCCCTCCTTTGGCAGTGCCGGTGATGCGTGGGTGACTGCGCAGGTGAGGCTGCCCAGCAACGGGAAAGCTCCTTCAACAAAATGAAAGATGGTCAATCTGCACTTAGGAAACAACAGGGAAAAAAGATACCATGATGTATTTTTGGCTTTTATTCCTTTCAGCCTTTCACGGCTTGCCAGCAATACCAAACCGAGCTGCCAAGCAAGAGGCTGAGCTGCATCTCCTTCCCCAGACTCAAGAGGTTTATTCACAAGCTTTGCACAAACTCACATCCAAACCCCTGTGACTGGTCTGGCATAAATGACATTTCTCTGCACAGTCTGTTCTGCCACTGTTAGGCTCGCTCACAGCTGGTGCAGAAGGCAGGTTAGCAACGGGCCTACTCGGAAACTGCAAGAGCTGAGCAACAAAGCGTGCAGAGACCGGGGAAAAATGTAACAGGGGCTAAGCACTTCCCAGAGAGTAAAAATTCCAGGCATGCGTAAGAACCTAAAAAAAAAAAATGTTAAAGGTCAGCAAAAAATAAGTTGCTCTACAGCAGAGATTTTCAACAGCTGAATTTCAGCTCGTTTTATTTGTATTCCACTTAGTCTCTGCGTCGCCTCAGCAATGTAAAAAAATCCACATCCTGCTCTGTGGCTTAATGCTCAGAGACAAAAACCAGGCAGCTGCTCATTAGTACAATGCATCGGGCTTAACGGAAAACTATGTTATCATTAGCACTTCTGTTTTCTAGAAAAGCTGCCAATATTTCAGCTCCAAAGCTTTATTTTTATCCATTATATTGCAGAGTTTTCTCTGGGCCCCTGACACACCTCTGCTTGCTCCCAACATGCAGGGATGCTACAGCTCCCAGTCCCTGCCAGCATCAGCCCTAGGAGAGCACTGAGCTGCCCTCCAGTTGAATCACCAACTCCCAGCTGTTCCCGCTGCCTTTCCATCTTTGAATCTCCCCTGCTCCAGATATTCATCCTTGTGGTGCTGAAGGCAGAAAACACAATATTCTACTCTGCTGCAGTCAATTTGCAGAAAACAGTGGCTTGGAGCAAATAACGGATCGACCATGGTCCGTTTTAGGAGCAGAAATTGTAACACTACATTTCTGTCCTTGGGCGAGGAGGTGCCTTTGGATCCTGTCCTTCAGTGAATCCCCTTGGCTTCATGATGCCCAGTCCAAAAGCAGTTCCTGCCTCGCTGGCAGCTGTCTTGGACTTCCCTGGGAGAGGGGCAGGAGGAGCAGCAGAGCCCGCTTAATGCAGGAGCTGGACTTTAAGCAGAAATAAACTCAGCTTTAATCACACGCAGGGTTGGGGAACGCATGGTAAAACTTCCAACTGGCAGTTAAAAAGAGTTTGAAAAGTTTAATGACATTTCTCCCTGTTCCTATAATACCTTTATTATTCCTGTTCCCTTAAAAATAGAGGCCCCTAGACAACAGAGAGGTAAGATGTTAACTTCATTTATTAGACTTCACTACTTCTACTAGCAGGAAGATATATCCTGTTATTTGGACGGATGCTCATTTAATATCAGCTTCAAAAGCTTTACATTCAAGTAGTCTTTGCATTCAACAAGTTACAGGTTATTTCAACCCTTCCTCCTCTTGTACATCTTTTTATATCAGAGAAGTAAGGTGCAATGCTCTGAACACAACCCTTTTTTGCATGTGAGCTTTCTGAAAGGCTTCATAATGTGTTCAACCCAAATGTAACCCTGCAGTTGTTGTAACCAATTTGTTACGAATAATTAAATAACCAACATTAATTTATTAAAGCCCATCTAAAAAAACCAGCTTCGACGTGAATTGTGTTGCAGGTAGCTCCTCCAAAACGAAATGCCTAAATATCTCATTAATCATGACAGCAACCCCTGCTGCTGGCATCCAACTGACATTTCATTCGATCGCTATAAAACGCTTTCATCAAATCACTTTCCAGAGGCTCAGCGGCTGATTTAGCCACAAGACCACTTGGAGGATGGCTGCTAATGGAAATCACAGGGAGTGCGTCTGGGATGCTCAGGTCAGTCCTGTGATTAGGGCTGTGGGGTTTTTTTTAATGAGCCTGTACCAGCCAAATCACTCGCTGCAGTGGGTGTAGAAGGCAAGGGAGGAGAGACATCCTTGCACCCAGTGTTGCCCCGGGCAGTCAGCAGAGACCTAGCTCCAACACAGCCTGCCTGTCCCTCATTTCCCACCACACCAGGGTGAAATCCAGGGAAGTAATGCCACACACATTGCAGTGAGATCCGTCCCTGCTTAGCGTGATGAGCAAAAGCCCTCAGAGCATCCGGCACTATCATGGCAGTAAGAAAAATAATCACAGGAATGCCCTTGAGGTGATCAGACAAGGAAAAGCTTCAGTTGCAGACCAGTAGACTTCACAAGTATATCACTGCTCATGAAAGCGATGCTCAGTCATGTAAGGCTCAAACAGGGGGAAATGCAGGTGCATTTTTCTTCCAGTTTCACACCAAAATTTTTGTTAAAATTATGCTGTGCTGCTGCCTGCCTGCAATAAGCTACATCCAGCCAGGCTAGAAACTGAGATGCCAGAGAACTCCTACCTGAATATATCCTCTGTCCTTCTAGGCTCACCAAAAATAAGCAATAATGTCATAGCAAAAGCCTAGCAATGAGAAAAAAGGTCTTTTACTGAGGCCAAGATGCACACCGGTTACACAGCACTACGGTGAGTAACTGTAGCTAAAGTAGCAATTCTGTGTTTTTACCAATAGATGGACTGGTTGTCAGCATCCACGCACTGAAGCATTTGAAATACTTCTAACAAAGCTACTTTTACATGAACTCTCCGTCAACCACCAGTTACAGCGGGTAGAAGCGTTCTCCGAGCACATAAGCCAGAAAGCCAGAGATCAACCCAGCTTTTTCACTGCAAACCTTCTGAAGGCAAAAACCCCTTGAACTGAACTGATGGGATCCTCTTAGTGCATCAGTTACAGCTGCAAAAGGAGGAATGACTCCTTAGAGATGCACTTCCTTGTGCAAACCCACTTGCATACTGATTTAGTGTTAATAAAAAGAAGAAAACTGATGAAACGCCTGTCTGTAGGACAGAGGTGCTCTCCAGCAGAGAAAGTGCAACAGAGAAATAGAATAAATAGTCTTTATATTATCTGAGCTATCTGCTTTGCAGGGGGAACTCTAGCACCATTTCTCTTGCAGTGCTCACTTATAAAACAGAACAAGTGTGTCTGAGATCTGTTACGGTCCTGAAGCTGTAGCACAGTGCCTCTGGGACTGCAGAAGCCCAAACCAAATGAATAGCATAAGCCAGGCAGCAAATATTGCTCTAAGTTGGTCTGAAATGCAAGAACCATTCCCATAGGGGTGGAAGATTTTTTATTAAAACACCTAAAGCATCAGATCCTTCACTGATGCCTTCTGCCTGGGGATGCAGAAGAAGAGACAAAAGGACTTAGCCCACAGGGACCTTGTGAGCATCATGTTACGAAAGGCTTTGCTTGGAAACACTATTTTACAGTGATGGTGGTGAAACACTGGCATAGGTTGCCCAGAGAAACTGTGAAGTCTCCATCCTTGGGGATTCTGAAAACCCAGCTGGACATGGTCCTGGGCAATCTGCTCTAGCTGACCCTGCTTGAGCAGGGGGCACGGACTGGATGATTTCAAGAGGTCCCTGCCAACCTCAACCATTCTGTGAAACAGCCTCAATATCCTTTTTCCCATGGCCAGGTGAAGCCAAGAGCCACGAGGAGGTCCTGCTCCCCTGGGACAATTCAGCAACCATGGTGCCTTGTTCTGAGGCTGTATTTTTTAAAGTTTGATCCTTGTATTAAAAAAAACAAAACAAAACAAAAAAACCACAAAAAACCACAGGTAGTCCAAATAAAAGCCTCAGTCACTAAAGATCTGTGCTGCCACACTTCAGGAACACACTCTCGGGAAAAAAATGTTTTGGGCCCTGGTAGCACCAGCACTCACCAACTCAGTCAACGCACAGACGTATTTAAGAAGACTCCAGCTCCCGTGGGCCAAGCTGCAAGAGGGAGACAGCTTCTCGGGCACACCAGCTAGCAACAAATGCCTAGCGGTTAGAAAAGATCATGTAGCAAATAGGCTGCAAGATGGGATTATAAGGACATCCTCTGGACCATGCTTTGCCCAGGGCCGGTCAACTGGTCTGATCTGAACTGGGAGGGGAAACGTGCAATTACATGGGCCTGGGACAGATAATGAACTCTGGAGTAAAGAGCAGATTTTGTTACGTGTTTTAATGCCAGTATCCTAAGCAACGGGCATTGCAACAGAGAAGGCACAGGATATACAAATACGTTGCTATAGATATCTGGTCCTGCCTGGTAAACTCATGTGAACTTCTTTCCTGCCCTGTGGCAAAAGCAGCGCCGACACTTGCATACCAGCTACTGCAGCACCCACTTCGTCTTCCCAAGCTGTAGACTCGGGGCCAAAAGTAACACCTTTTTATAAAGTTTGAAGTGCAACAAGGAGTATCTTCACCTCTTGAAAAGTTAATAATAGAAGCAGCGAGACAAGAGAAACCTCAATCAGTAATGCCGCGTAAAATTCAAACCCTGCTGAAACGCTGCGTGGTTTGAGATGCAAAAGGCTGGTGTCAAGAGGAGCTGAAGCTCCTTCCTCTGCTGCCTTCAGGGGAACAGAAAGAGAAACAAAACCTGACAAGCAAAGAACAGACCTTACTAAATAAATAAACGGGCTTTTAAAATTTTTCATTTTCAATGACTAATCACTCTTTTATTTAAATGAGTAACATTGCTTACTTGCAACTTATTTTCAAGTTAAATCCTTTTCAGAAGGTTATTAAAAGAAGTGGGTGAAGGGGAAGGACCACCCCCTGTATCACCCACATTTTCAGTTACAGAAAACTCAGTAACAATTCAGGTATGTACATTGAACGTCCTTCCGAAAGGCGCAGTGAATTGGTGACAGACCTCAAGCCACCTTACTTTGTAAGTTTATCCATAAACACGTACCCAGGAACTGTGTGGTCTTGAAAACCCGATTCCATGTGTGGGATGAAAACCCATTATAGATAACCACCTACCCCCAGCTTGCCAAAGATAGATGTAAGTACAAAGGCTCCAATCCTGCAAATAGCTATGTGAGAGGAATATTTCCAGGCTGGCACATTAATTTCATGGAGTCAGCTGCAAGGGCTGAAACCTAAGAAATTAACTTCTAGGTCTCTGGATTGCTCCTGTCTATTGAAGTCACTTTACTCGGGATTATATCCCTGATTTACAGGGAAAAATCAATTAGTCTCTGACATCGAGCATCAATGCATTAACCAGAGAACCATTTTATGTTTGAAATATCGGTATGCAGTGCAGAGGCATTTGCAGATGATAGCGGCAGTATCTTCCCAGCTGTTGCAGTCACTGCAACGAGTCGGGGCATGCTGGTACCCGCTGCGCCCGCCGACACTGATCCCCATCACCAGGAGGTGAGTTTGCCGTCAAGGGCATGGTTACGAATTCACTGCAAAGAAACAAAAGAACCACAAAACACCCCCAAATATTCATGTATTGCTGCTAATGAGGAAAAAAAAAGAGACCTGCATTGGGACCAGAAAAGTGGCAGTTCCTCAGGGAGCTCTCCATAATGTTCCCCAGCTCAGGGAGGAGAGTTTTTTACTGTAAAGAGCAAATATTCTCAATGCAATAAGAAAAGCACAGAAATATTTTGAGTAAATTAGGAAATTGGGTTAATTTGGGTGGGAGCAGATTGGGCAGCAATGCAGCTTGTGATTGCAGACAGGAAAAGAAAATAATGAGTGGATTTTCCTTGTCTCCTCCCTTTGCCCCTTCCTTTTTTTTTTTTTTTTTTTTTATTTAAACAAAACCAAGGGAGAAACAGCCAGCCCTATTTTGTCTTCAGATGCTGTGCAAAGTTGGCAAGGCTTAAAAAAAAAAAAATATTACAGTTTGTTTACACAATATTACAGAGCAAGGAAAACATGTCAGCACAATGTCTTAGCGTACAAGTCTTTTTCGGGGAAGGCTGCGTTGCATGAGGAAAAACTCACGTCATGTTCATTGAAGATACTATTGTGATATAGAATTTTAAATAAATCTCTGAGTGCAGGCCTGCAGGACAGGGAAAGGTGCCTGATGTGAACCGGGAAACCAGAGAGAACTTTGCAGCCTCACAGTTTACAAAGAGGGAAAAAAGTGATAAAAATCAGCACAAGGCATTGTACTTTTAACATAATTAAAACCACAGAATTAGCACAGTTGGGCTGTCTTGTCATTGGATATTAAAAGTTTCATATGATGCATTTATTTAATTGATGAGGGTAAATCACATCCAGCTTCCCACCCTTTCCCTGCTGGCCATCCCCAGAAAGCTTCCTTAACACAGCATTTCTGTGCAGGGGGTCAGTGGAAGGGGCAGCAATGCATCCCAGGCGCTGCCCAGCGAGGTGAGATACTCTGTGCTGCATCACATATTGAGCACCCTGCTACACTAGTGGAGACGCAATGTATCAGCCTCTTTTCCTCTTCTGGTGTGCAAAGCCACCTTCATAAAGTCCCTAAAACATTAAAGGATTTTCAGTGGCGCACTGACTTCTTAGGAGTCTTGTTTGCTTGCATTAAGGGATGCCTATGTACTGATTTGAGGGACAAATACGGGTTGTCTTCCCACTTTTTACATAGCTGTCCTCTCTACAGAATAATGACAGCCCTAGGAGAAAGGAAGCTGGATTAAATTCCAGAAGAGTTAGCCAAAATATGGCAGCATCAAAAGCCAGCCAACTGCACCTGAGCAAACCCCGTAGCATCAGAGCCATTCACGTGCAGAAGATGGAGAGTTTGGGGACAACAATGCTTGCTAAAGAGACATGACAGATGATAATCAGTCCTCAGAGGCTGGTCTGCAAGACCATCCTCACTGCTAATGATGCCTAAATGGAGGGGGGGGGGGGGGGGAAGAGATCAAGCTCTGACATCCTTCCCCAGCTGCAGGTACTGTGCTGAGATACAGGGCTTGGAGGAATCAAGGGGATTTCAGGGTAGCTAATTTGAAACAGGGAAGAGAGGAGAACTGGGTTTGTTTTCAAAGAGCGGAAATAAACTTTCTTTTTTTTAAAAAAGCATTATTTAGCACAGGTATGCTTAGGAAAAAGATGCTGAAAAATGTGATTTTGGAGATATGCTAACTAGCTACCTTTAACAAAAATTCAACTGAAATGTATTTAGATGCTTAATTAAAAATACTGAAACACTGTGAGGAATAAAATCTACCAAAAGAGAAAGACTGTTTTTCACTAACATTTTCATCCACCAAATACACAACTATTTCTACTACTACCCCTTTTTTTTTTCCAAAAATCTCAAATCTAATATAAATGCATCCATCTATTTTATTAATCTAGCTTTCTAAATGAGCATTTTTACACAGATCATCACTTTAAAATAGCACAAAAGCCACTGGTTAACATCTTTGTATAAATACACTTCACTAAACCAAAATTCTTCTGAAAACACTGTTCTCTTTCTCCTTCAGTGGCAACCACTAATGATAGTAATCTAATTGTTTCACACCTTTATTTTCCTGTTTGCTGAATGAAAAAGACGCTGAAGTTAAAAATCTAAAAGCAACCCTTGTGTTTAACTTTTTTTGCTTGCAGAGGTGTAAAAACCCTGTGAAATAAAAACTCTGTAAAATAACTACATGAGAACAGCATCCCACCAGTAAGGAAGGAACCTGGTTCCACTGGATGCAGCAATTCAGGCAGCAGGAGACCCAATCTTCTGCTGGTAGGAATCAGCCCAAGCTCTACGCTAGCTGAGGATATTACTCAAGTCTGGGTGCAGGTGACTGTACCAGCCTCAAGGATTTTTTAAATTTATTTTTGAAATCAAGGAGCCAAAAGTGCAGAGACTACTATCACACATGCAGGAAAGCCACGTACCCAGCACACATCTGGACAAGAGCATCACATGAGGAGTGCGATGCGAGGTTCATGCTCAGGTTAGTATCAGGACAACCACAAGCCTTCATGCCTTGAGAACGCGATGCCAAACACCTCATATTGAATTATAGCAAAATCTGTGCTGGGATGCGAACAACCATATGGGGCAAACTCCTGCTGTCCTCCTGGGATGGCACGGTCTGCCCACGCCAAGGCACGGCGGGGCTGGCGGCTCCCCACAGGCAGCGTGTGCAAGGGCATACATGGGGGTTTGCCCAAGGCAGCATCTCGGTCGTGTGAACTTCAGACCTGGTGGTTGCAGGGATGAGCGGGGCATTGTTGTCCCTGTTAGGTGGATCCTGACCATTTTCCATACCCATTGCAGAGACGAGAAGGACATCTTTGCTTGATCAGCGGTGATATGACAGACTATCTCTCCGGCCACGCACGATGCTCAGTGATACTGAGTAATACTCCCTCTTACTTAAGTTTCCATCATTGAAAATGGGAGAAGTTCTCCAGAAAACAGGAGACATCGGGTTATGTTGTGACTAGTTCCCGCAAAAGCAGTACAAAGATGGACAACACCCCTTCGCTGAGCTGTCAGGGACCGTACTTGCTGGACTCTCCCACCACCTGAGTCCATGGCAAGCAGTGGCTGATGCAAGCAGGATGGCAGGACACCTCCAATCCCAGCCCATGCGCTAAGTAGTTGCAACTTGCATTACTCCTGAACACTTGACAGTGTAATTTGCTTTTAAGTGCATTCACTATAAATTATGCAGAAGAGCAGTATGACTGTCTGAGGAAAAGGGAGTGCTCCATATCAGAGGAGACAGCTGAAGACCCCTTGATCCAGACACACGACAACATTTTTAGGGCCACCAAGAACAGCCCTATGAAAATCCTTTCTCTCCTCTGGCATTTCTGCACGGCATTCAACACTCGAATGCAAATCATCTCAGAAGCAAACCATGCAATCCGCAGTCAAGACATCACTTTTTTCATTAACCTCCACCACGGGGTTCCATCCCCAGCAATATCCACACCAAATGTGCTTCTCTGAGCGCTGCGGGTGAGGGCTGCCTGGAGCTGAGTCTCTGCCAGCAGCCTGAGCAAGGCAGCAAATGGAAAATCAAATCATGCTGAATTTTATATTTCTATCTAAGTGATGCCATTAGTGGCCAAATGGGTGTATTTTCATCCGTAACTGGTACAGTAACAGGAAGGAGATGCGATGGGTTTGAAGCAGGAAGCACCCCAACAGGCGTGGGATGAGAAGAGCTGACCTCCACCTGAGACCACCCATGGGGCACATCCTGTCCTACCGCCTCGGTGCTGACTCGGTGAAGGTCTCGACTGGAAAAACAGGAAATGAGTGCCTTCTCTCAACAGCGACGTCGAAGGTGGATGTTCATGGGGGGAGAAGGGGATGAGGGAGAAAACCCACTCCTGATACCACCTAAAGGTCTCTCTTTCAAATGGCACTATCTTCATGAACTTTGTTTTAACAAAGGAAAAAAAAAAAAAAGGCACGGTTTTAACATGTCAGGCCATGGACAGATAAACTCTTCTGGGTCTGGCCACACCAGGATACTGACCTCAGCCACTTTTTGATCTTTTCATTTATTACTCTGGTCTCTGAAAAGACCCTAAGCTATACCTGGTATCAACTACTCGTCAGCTGCACTTCTAACAGGGCTACAGAAAATCCTACTAAACCAAACACTTTCACCAACTTCTGCATCTTTCACAAACCAAGATCCATGCTAGCCACCAGGCTGTCATTTTTTTAATCTCCCTTCCCCAAGGGTGACATATCTATTTTCCTGGAAATTTTCAGCAACTTTTCTGCATGGGGAGAAGGTATTCTGTGCGAGAAACCATGTCAACAAGGCCCTTCCGTAAGTGCAACATTTGCATACCGTCAACACAATAATTCATCATTTATTTTTTCCTCTTGAGAGGAACAGGAAAAAAGTGTTTAAAGGACGTGGCAGTGGCTAAAAGGAGGGCTACACTGGTGGAGGATGGTGCACTAATTGGAAGTTTCTGAAGTGATGCCTTCTCCCAGGGTGTGCAGACATCATCTGTCAGCACACAAGAGCGAGGCCACTTCCCTTTGCTTTGAAGCCTGCTAACAGCTTTTTGCTGGCAGTATGTATGTTGAAAAGGGAAAGCCAGTGAATATACCACCTTCAGGGTCAGGGGAGTCAGCTCCAAAACTGATGTAGATGTTTGGAGTCACATTGGCATTGGGGAAGAGGTTCCTGCCAGAGGAAGGTGAAGCTTTATCTGCTCAGCTGAAGGCAGTCCGGACCATGGAGGCATCAGGTAGATATTCCAGCTGATGCTCTGCGCTGGCTGAGCCTCCTGTTCAGCCTCTTCTCTCTCCCCTCTGCAAACACAGGTACGATCCTGCTGCTGGACTTCCCTGAGATACACCCAGCACAACAGAAATAGTCCCACATTTCCCCCCCATGCTCTGAAGAGAGTAGGCAGTACCTTAAAAGCATTTCAGGCCCTCGCATCCTTGTGGTTAACGTTTTTTTTTTTTTAGCTTCTTGACCCTCTATCGCAGAGATCATGACTTGTCAGACTTGATCTTGAGACCTCCCTTAAGTTTCACAACTCAAACACAGCAGCAAGCATCAATCGGGCTCCCAAAGGAAGGTCAACCCCCGTATTTCCTCTCTGCAGCACCAACATTTCCAATTGCAGGAGGGGTGGTGGGGCAGGGCGGACAGATGGACATTTATATATCCAACAGCCCAGCCCAGGACACAGCTCTTTGGCATTTTGGTGCTGAAACCTTCTGTTTTGGAGAAGGAGAGGAGCCGCAGCTGAGGATGACCCTGTTGAATGACGGTGCGTCGCCCCGGCATGCTGGGTTTTGGAGTGACTCCAAGCAGGGTGGGACTGTAAGGAAGTGGACAAAAGCTTTGGATAGAGATCTACGGGGAGGAAGCGTTTCCTACTTCCTATACTCCACAGAAAGGATGAGGGCTTTAAATAACCCTCCTCCTGAGCCCTGCTAAGGACCAAAAAGGTTGCTGCTGGAAGAAAGTTCTATCTGGCTGGAACCTGGCTGAAGGCTGCCGGGCGTCTCCCAGGGGATACGGCCGCCCTGCTGCTGTTTCCACCATGTCGGTGGGAATGGGAAGGCTGCCTGCAGTCCTGGCATGACCGGTACCATCCAGATAAAAAAGCCCGGGGAGAGCCCGGGACAGGGCACTCGGCTCCTCCACCAAAGGTGCGAAGCCAGATTTGCCCCCCGAGAACATCCTTTGCTGAAAAAGGAAAATCAAGAAGCTACGTTTACACTTTGCAATGCCACCTCGACATCACGCTATTTCTCAGCCCCATTTACCTTTTAGCCCTTTCTTGTATGCTCCATAGGGCTGCAGCAGCCCCTTTATTCTGACAGACGGAGACACTCAACCTGCTCCATCCATGCCTCCCAGCTCCTTCCCTCCCTCCCGACCTCTGCAGCCACACCGGACCTTCCCCCCCACTCCTAATGAATACCGATGGAATATTTACTTTGCTTGGATGTAACAGAATCAGACCCTAAATACAGTAATACATATTTACAGACCATCCAGATCTTTTCTCTGTACAGTCCTGCATCAGTTATCTTACCTGTCCATTTTTAATGTATATATTCAGTTGTCACACCTCTCGCCTGCCCTGTTCTCCACCCCAAGCGTCAGACCGCAGGAAGCCTGTTTATCATTTTTCAACCCATCCTTAGTGTGCTGGAGCACCCGTTGCCTATTAACCCAAGAGAAGACGACTTGTGCTGTGCCAAAGTTGCTTAAATCTACATCTCGGATATTTTCAATGGGCTGGAAGATTTAATAAAGGAAAATAAGGGAGAGTAGGAAGGAAACCACAGGTTTGGAAAATATCAGGCTAGACAGATTAAGAAGCAATGCAGAAAAATATACTCCAAATTATATTCTTAAAACAAAAATGAAGATATAGGCAGGTCGGAAACAACCGAGTTGTGCACACATTTCTGCTACAGTCTCTGGAAAGAAATGGCATTGCTTTGAAATGGGATTGAATAAACAAACTTCACCTTCCTGGAGGAAAAAATTAGTTCATGAATGGCTTTGCACAAAGCAATTACCCACTGGTTTGGAACAGACGTCTGTGGTTTTGACCTGCCGAGATAGCCATCGAAACTGCACTTGGTCCAAAACTGGGAGAAATAAAGTTATCAACTCCTCCGCGGTTTTACAAGGGAGCGAAAGAGTCAAAACTATTTCTCATAGCAATTATCTGCCAGGTTCTGGGTTCACTGGACAACAAAATGCGCTCAGTAAACGTACTGTTGTTATAAAACTCCTGGGTTATCTCTACTAATTCATATTATGGCAATACGGTGAGCACTCAGCTGAGAAGGCAGCTTTGTTGGGCTGAAATTATACAAAGTGCAGTAAGAAACAGCCCATGGCAGCACCGAATTCACAGCCAGGGGTGAGAGGGGGAGGCCTGCCCGAGCGCCAGCCCTGGAGAGGCAGCATATCCACCACGGGCATGCACTGAGGCAAAGATGTTGAGTGCCACCGTTCCTGCAAATTCAGTTCAGCTATTATAGGTTATTTCTCTTTTTCTTGTTGCTTCCAAACTGTCTCAGTGTCTTACAAGCTTCCGTTACTCAGCTTTGTCCTAATGGCTTCCGTACAGAGCTATGCCAGGGTGGATGTATCTCAATATACTCGCCCTTTAATGCAATCAATACTCATTATTTTCAATATTCCTAAGGATGAGCTGCTCCTCTTGGAAATACGGTCACACTGAGGCCCTTAAAGTGTCACACGGATGCATGTTTGGATATTTAGGTAAGCGTTAGGGATGCATGTTTGGATGTTTAGGTAAGCGTTAGGGGAGCTCATGTCAAACAAGCTCATCTGTCACACCAGGGTACGAGTGGCACTAAAAAGCCCTGGCTGCCCCCCTGCACTGCACGTTTTTCCTGCTTCTTGCTGAGACACAACGGCTACTTGTGCACAAGCCCAGGCAAGCTTTACTCCTCCTGGCATGACTGGTGAGACCGAACTAATGGTGCTGGCAATTCCCCCTCACTCGGCTGAGCTAACAGTGGGGATTCAACAGCGGAAGGCACCATCCAGCTCACCAGGTTCAGGCCCTGGTACTGCAGATGTAGCATCACTCATTGACTTTCTTCTTGAGCTTCATCCCAAAAGCCAGCCAGGCTTTTCTTCCACCACCCCAGTCACGGGCCTGATTCCTCTAACAGCTCAAAATCATCTTCTAACTTCCAGCCTGCACATATTCAGTGCTGGTTACAGCATTTGCTCTGGTCCCAACATAAACTTCTCTAGAACTTCCCCTCTGCTACACACACATATAAAGAGCCATCACTCCCACATCAGCCTTGGCTTTCCTGGCTTAACTGACCAGGTTCTTCTCACCCCCTCTCAGACACACATTTTCCTTTCCCCATGTTGTAGAAATCCTCCTCTGCACTTAGTGCAGTGACAGCCTCCCGACTCCTGGCCACTGAGACCACACTGCACCATCTTGGACGAGGTCTCGCTCACGCCTGCACAGTGACACCGAGTTTCCTTATCTGCACTGGGAACTCATCCAAGAAGGGGATTTGTCTTTTCACCTTAGCGCCTTGGGTCAATCTGTGTTCAGCTCTGCCCAGGCTCTTCTCCACACTTCCAGATGAGCAGCTTCTCCCCCCTTCAGAGACAGACTCCCCCTGCATTTCACACCTTTTCTGTGGCTTCCACCCCCAGAGTTAACCAGCTCTCTCAAAACCCTGTCCTGATCTTCCTTCACATTAATGACAAACGCCAGTGCTGTGGCACCAGATACCTGACCTGGGCACTTCCAAATGTGGAGCTTCAAAACCCATCTGCTGATAAGGTCTAATGGAAGAGATGTGAAGCTCAGCGGAAAAACAACATTAAGAAATAAGTGTTCCAAGATGTTTCTGGAACATCTCTGCATGTAAAACCTAGCGGTGCATCTCACACAAGGATTTTCCAGTTTCTTCCCCAGCTATAAGTGTTGGGTGACCAGGGAGGACCACATCTACCGCCCATCCAGTGGGAGAGCAGGGAATAATGGTGTATTTGTTTTATAAACAAAACAGCAGGCTTGTACAAAACCAACCAACCAACCAAATCTAACCACAGCCTTAACTAGGGGAGACCACAATTGCTCTCTATTTGCTATTCAATAAGATGTGTGTACTAGAAAACATGCTCAGCAAGTGCAGCTTCTCACACACATATATCTGTGTTTTATCCATAATAAGGTTTTTTTTTCCTCCTGAAGGGGGAGATTCAGATCTGGCACATCAGAGGAACAGCTGTAACAAACAGAAAGGCCATTAGGCAGTTTGCTCTGAAAATGAAAAATAAAATCCTCCTTTACTAGAGCAGTGAAAAAGGTGACTGAAAATAACCCTGAATGCTACGAGCAGGCTGCAGCCCCCTTGGAGCATGAGGGGCCTCAGGATCAGCTGTATTGGCAGGGGAAACTCTTCAGCAAACATGTGTTCATGCACGCTTACAGACACACGGTACTTGCAGTCAATGAGAGATCTGCCACTAGGAAAAGCACTTTTTTTTTTTTTTTTGACATCAAGAGAAGCATGCCCTTTGCAGCTCTACCCCCCGGGCAGGACCGTGGTGGTCTGGCACAACTCCTCCCCTAGCTCCAAGCAACGCTCACACCAGAGCAACATGGCAGGACCCTCTGCAAACCAGAAAGGCATCCTGGATTGGGTCACCATGCAAGCAAATGGATGGAGAGAAATCATGCAAAAATACCGCAAGTTTGATCATTTGCCAAAACTTTGGTCTATGCCGTAACAGCGTTTGGATGTACGTTGGGGCATAAAGGTAGCTTTGGCCAGGCACAAGCCTGCTCAGCTGGGTGCTTGCTCCAATGGCCCATTGCTTCTGACACAGGAGTCGTGAAAAAGCTTCAAACCCCTACATGTCTTGGCACACCAGTTAATAAAATTGGTGCATGCATAAATCCCCCAGGTCTACTTTTCCTATAAAAAGCAACTGTTTCTTGACTGAAACTGCTCTTTCCGGCAGGGAGGGAAGCTGCGGCAGCACATTTCTCCAGGCTGCACCATGAAGCAACAACAACAGAGCACCTCTCTTTACTCACAAATAACCCCACTAAAACACATACAATTTCTTGATGCCGCCGTTGCAGCCAGTGTTTCCAAGCCTGCAGCTTTCCTGGAGAAAACCACGGCGCACACACACTCCGGCCAGCGTTACATTTAACAAGAGTACCCTGGTTTCACGTGTCTGTACAAGTGGTGGGAGCTACCGCTTCTTTGCTAAGAGCACATCTGAGGCCGGTACATGTTAAAAGTTAACCAGTGGAATTCCACTGCTCCGGCTCTGCGACAGGGATCGCACCTGCCGGTGGCTGCCCCAGCCCAAAAGCGGGATGCTGGAGGGCTCCTGCTGCGATGCAGAGAAGTGGCAGCTGAGATCTGGCCTCTGCCGTGCCAGGCACCACGCATGGAGCTAAAAAGAGCCTGTCGCTGTGCCAAAAAGCGGATAATTCAAGTACAAAAGACAGCTGACGGGACTTCCTTGCTTTGCCAAGCAGCCGGCTGGGGAAACACATCTTGCTGCAGCAAACATCACCCTGCATTGACAAAGTGGAGGGTCTTTTCAAATCAGTCCTGGGCAGGTCCAAGGACAGGGGCTGGGGATAAAGAGGAGCTGCCTGATAAATGGCAATGCTTGGCAAGCCTAAAAAAAAAAAAAAATCTGCTTCCTCTCCTTCAAAGGGTTACAGACCACTTTCCTACCATTGCCTCCCAGCCCATAAAGTATCATTAAATTTACCCTGACTGAAAATATTAGATGCCTCACGTCTTAAACTTGAGGAACATTTTTTCCACTCAGACATAGGAATTTTGCTTGCCTTCATCAGCAGTGCCAACAGTCATTCAAGTACAGTATAAGTATACAGTATCAGCTAAGAAACATTGCAGCCTTTGCCAGTAAACAAATGGAGATTTTGGCACCAGATCTCACAGAAATAATCACAGAATCACAGAACGGTTTGGGTTGGAAGGCACCTTAAAGATTATCCAGTCCAACCCCCCTGCCGTGGGCAGGGACATCTTCAACTACATCAGGTTGCTCAGAGCCCCGTCCAACCTGACCTTGAACACTTCCAGGGATGGGACATCCACAACTTCTCTGGGCAACCTGTTCCAGTGCCTCACCACCCTCAGTGTAAAAAATTTCTTCCTTACTTCCAATCTAAAGCTGCCCTCTTTCAGTTTTAAACCATTGCCCCTTGTCCTGTCACAACAGGCCCTGCTAAAAAGTCTTTCTCCATCTTTTCTATAAGCCCCCTTTATATCTTGACAGGCCGCAATAAGGTCTCCCCAGAGTCTTCTCTTCTCCAGGCTGAACAACCCCAACTCTCTCAGCCTTTCTTCAGAGGAGAGGTGTTCCATCCCCCTGATCATTTTTGTGGCCCTCTTCTGGACCCGCTCCAACAGGTCCATGTCTGTCTTGTGCTGGGGACTCCAGAGCTGGACGCAGGACTCCAGGTGGGGTCTCACCAGAGCAGAGCAGAGGGGCAGAATCACCTCCCTCGACCTGCTGGCAGTGCTTCTTCTTATGTAGCCCAGGACACAACTGGGTTTCTGGGCTGCGAGCGCACATTGCCGGCTCATGTCCAGCTTTTCATCCACCAGTATCCTCAAGTCCTTCTCAATCCCTTCATCCCCCAGTCTGTATTGATCCTGGGGGTTGCCCCGACCCAGGTGCAGAACCTTGCACTTGGCCTTGTTGAACTTCATGAGGTTCACACGGGCCCACCCCTCAAGCCTGTTGAGGTCCCTGCAGATGACATCCCTTCCCTCAAACGTATCAACTGCACCACTCAGCTTGGTGTCATCTGCAAACTTGCTGAGGGCACACTCAATCTCACTGTCTATGGCATTAATAAGTTAAAATACATGACAACACCTCGCAAGGAGAAGCCCAGATGGGGAACACCAGCACAGACGGAGCAA
Source organism: Aptenodytes forsteri (assembly GCF_000699145.1). Classification (NCBI taxonomy): domain Eukaryota; kingdom Metazoa; phylum Chordata; class Aves; order Sphenisciformes; family Spheniscidae; genus Aptenodytes; species Aptenodytes forsteri. Next base: position 3,803,828 of record NW_008795017.1, read on the forward strand.
TTCTGCATGTGGGACTGAAGAATGTATGCACAGCTAAGCTGGACCACAATTTCTAGAAACTCCATTTCCATGCTTTATTTAATTTAACAAACTAAAACCCTAAGTGCCAAACTGAAGGCTCAATGACAACTCATACTAAATAGACTGGCTACTCAGATCATTAAAACACTTGAGAGCTACTTTACTTCCTTATGTTTATGCTCTACTAATCTCTACATTTCTCTCAGTCTGAAAAAGTAATTAAAAAAAAAATCCATTCCGCTTTCAGTTTCTGACCGGAGGAAGCATCGAGAGTTTACAAGCAACTGGTATTTTTTTTAAATGACAAATATTATTCTCCATATACTTTTGGTAAATAACCCCACTGAGTTTAGGTATGAAACAGATCTGCAAAATTAAATAGGCAAGAATGTAAACTTAGTGTCTCTGCTTCAAAACATTCCCAGCCTCACCTAAAGAGTAACTTGGCTGGAAAGTTATTTATCAAAACAAAGAAGCCAAGTGATGCACAAGTGCCGAAGACGCGGCAAGGAGAGCAGGGAGGGTCATGCCTACGTCAGTTGCGCAAGTGGGGAAGCGCAGGGTGAAAGGACGGGAGGACTCTGCAGGATGCACGGCAACCAGCCTCAGAAAGCTCATAAAGAGCTTTGGCAGGAACCGGCCACCCCGCCAGTGATGGTGAAGCTGGGCTCTGGCACCGCTGGCTGCGGGACCCCATGCCCGGCACCCCGAGCAGCAGGGCAGCTTGCTGCCGAGCTTTGTGCTTGCCGGGCACATGCATGGAGCCTGCGGGGTGCTGAGGAAAACAACAAAAGGGCTTTGATGCTTTCTCTGCCGTCTATTCCGTTTTTTAATGCCCTTTTTTTTTATTTTCTGGGTTTGCTGCTGAAGTGCCCACGGACAATGAGACTATTGAGCATTTACTCCAGCATGAGATTAGTTTGGGTTTCAGTTTCTGCTGAGCCAGCTCATTTGCTTCCACATTCTTACAGGAACAGATGCTAAAATACAAATGGGCAGTCATCATAAAAGCAGAAGGAAGATTTTTTCGTATAACAGCAGTTAAAATTATCCTTTTCCACAGCTTTAGCCAGAACCATTCAATAGCTTGCTCCTCTGTCTAATTACATTACATTAAAGAGGCAAGGAGCTATTACTTCATCTTTTCTTTAATAACAAACAAACCCACATACACACCTCAAAATATCAAAAACCCAACCAACCAACAACAAAACTGGCCAAACTAGCCAGATGAAAAGAAGTCTTCAGAGAAGCTAAATAGAAAAATTACTGTAGTTCCCTCCCAAGCGCCTCGCGTGACTGCAGTGCTGCCTTCAGACACCGAATTTAATTGCTGCAGCAATTAGTCACGAAATTCAAGGCGAGTTGAAACTGCCGGGTACAGCAAGGAACATCCCTGCACTATAAGCAGTTCTTCCCCCACAGAGGAAAACCAAGCGATAATAAAAAGCAGCTAGCCATTCCTGGGCTGCAACACCAGCAAGGACAAGATGATGACAGCCCTCGTTAAACACCCCGTCCCTCGTGCCACCACTCGAGTCAATGCAGGAGCATCTCCTCCCCGCTGGGTGCTTTGGTACCCAGCAGCCGCAGCCCAGAGCATCCCCCCAGGCGGCTGCAGCAGCTCCGCAAAGCACGGGGCCGTGCAGCAGAGACAGAGCCGCCAGGGCTTGGACTTTCTTCAGGGGAAAAAAGGTGGAAAGAAACCCAGATTATTTGTGACACTCATCAGAGCCCGGCTCTGCCACACTAGCCACGTTTCCCTTTCCACCCATGATTACTCCGTTCATGATTACTTGTGCAAAACTGCCTACAGTCATCCGAAACTAAATTGCATCCATCAACTTTATCAGCGCTCAGAAAAGCCCCAAGTAGGCAAGATGCTCCCCCATGCAGCTCTGCTATTCAGATGCTTCACCAGCTAGATGGGCAATCTGCAACCCCTCCAGGCACTTTTAAAGACCTTTTACATACAGATCCATTGTCCACTAATGCTTTTAAAATGCCGGATGCTTCTCATTGGCCACCCCAGCTGGGCAACCCACCGCTCGGCAAGCCCGTACCTCCCCAGTGCTGCTCCGCCAGCCCACTGCTGAACCTGCAAGCGCCATCTCCTCTGGTCTGGGGGAAAAAGAGTTAACACAGGTCAGAAAACCGAGATCACGAAAGACCGAAACCACTGGTTCCACCATCAGTGCAAATTTTTCCAGGAGGCTGCTAAACCTCTGAGAACTAACAAGCTGTGAAGTACAAATATGCAATGTAAATATACAGACAATATATATATATTGGTAGGACTAATGACGAGAAATCACTGATGAAACTTAGAAGGACTTTCAGAGAAATCTTTCTAAATCACCAGCTTCTGGATCTGAGACTAGCGAGGCAGGTTCATGGAGGTAAAAACAAGGTTCATGGAGGTTCATGTAGTAAAATGAATTTAGCTCACATGGAGAAGAAACTAAAGGTCCCTGCTGACAGCTCAGGCCAGAGGCTCTGCAATATCTTACCAACCACAAGCTAGGGGAGTTTCAATCCTGCCTGTAAAGAGCAGAAAAAAACTACACAACTTCCTATTGCCTTTATCAGTTTATTCGTAAACACTTTAGTATCACAAACATTCTAATTGCCTGTGCATCCCCTGCACAATATCATTAGGTTTTCTTTAAAAAAAAAAAAAAAAAAAAAGCAACACGTTAGGAAATGTCATAGCATCCTTAATGAAAAAATAAGCTCCCAGGGCATCTCTTGACGAACACACTGCCCCATGGTTTCAGCTGGGCACTGCCTTTCTTGCTTCCCATCTGCCGCTCTCCTAGCACAGGCTCAGCAAACTGCCGCAGCGCCGCGCCACTCCTCCCTACCCGGAGAGCAAAGCCTGTCGCGAGCCAGCACGGCTGCCATTGCACAGTGTCCTGGTGGCTCTCAAGCTGAGTTTCAGTGCCAGTTACACCACTGTAACGCCACGCTGCTGCATCAGCACAAGAGGCTGCCATTATATTATACATTTTTTGATGGCTTCACCGTTGCTCTGCTTGCTCACCCGTTTCACCCAGAGCTGCTTCTTCCACTCTGGACCTCCGAACCACTCTCTGTGATTTAGGGTTCAAAGCCAACGACCGCCCTCCCCGTCAAAACTCATACGCTTGGAACTGACGGAGGACCTACATGCTCGCACCACCACGCCACGATGTGTATTTGCAGAGGGACTTCACGCAGCCACCCCACACAGGAGAGACACCCACAGGGTGCCTACATACCGACCGACAGCAGCGTGACCCCCCACACCCGGAGAACAGCCGGCCGTTCGCCATCAGCCCCACTCTGTGTCCGGCTGCACGAGGGGGGGTGCTCGCCCCCTCACCTTGCCCTTCCAGCCGCCCTGGGCTCAGCCGGGGGGTTCCCTGGGCTGGGCCGGGTGCCCCATCCCTCCGGCTGCTCCGCCACAGCCCTGTGTGAACCAGGAAGCGGAGGCGAGCCAGCAGTTTATTTTTAGATTTTTTTTTTTACTTAAATACGAAGCGAAAACACATGCACAAACCATGCGTTCACCCTCACTCCACCCAGTGATGGGTTTTACATTTTACATCCTTCCAACACTCAGAAATTCCTGAGTGATGGTGGAGAACAGACATCACCCTATCATCCCGAACATTTCCATTACTCCCCTCAGCAGCCCCATTCCTACAGAGGCAAGATAAGAGTCTCTCAAACACCAAATTAAGTCTCTCAAGTAAAGAAGCAGGCAAAGCCTGAAGAGAGAGCTCGGAAAAGCAACGTGTCCTTAGCGCTGCTACGGCGTAAAAGCAGGCAGGTGGCTCTGCTCTCAGCTCGTCTCCCCCCTTCATACCTCCCCAAAAACCATCCCAGCTTAGGACATCTAGGAGCACCGGCAGAAGATGCAGCTTACACCTCCAAAGCTTCGCTGCAGACATTTCAGGGAAAGAAGAGCTAGCGTGGAATTATTTGTCCCTTCCCACCAGTTCAAACACAGGTCTGAGTCCCTGCTAGCCCGGAGTTGGCTGTTGCTTCTCTTCTGCAGCTCCTCAGACATCATTACTTATAGTATCTTGGGGTGTTTCAGTTAAACAAGATACGGGATCTCAAGAGACGCCCCAAACTTTAGTTTCATAGGCACAGGCAGGTAGAAAGGGTTGAAGGGTTTCCAAGTGGTTGATGGTTTTGCAATCTACAGCTCCCCAGGTTGAATTTTTGGGGCTAGGAGTAGACCACCTGGCTGGTCACCCATCCACCGTGAGAATTTCTGGTACAGCACTTAGTTTCCCTCAAAGGTAAAATAAAGATAAAAAGTTGAAAGATCCCCTAGTTTTCCAAAATGTGTCTATTGGAAATTCACAGATCTTTAAAAAAAAGGGGGGAACTAGGTCAGCATACACATATTTACACCTACAGCAGCAAGACTTCTGCATCGAAGAGAAGAAAACCTTCAAGGAGCAAATACATTTACACAAGACCCAATTTGTGCCCACAGCCTGACGTGGCTACATATTCAGGCTTTAATGGCAAAATTACCTGCTTCAACCTAAGTTCAAAGAGAAACCCCATACCAGTGGAGGGCCACTTAGACGTGAACATTATTAATATAGAAACGACTGTTTCAGAGCTCTGAAAACCCTAATTAATCACAGCACTGGTTTTATGAGTGATCGTTTGCAAATGCCACGCCAGCTCTGCACCGCCCTGACGTCACCGGCAATGCCTAATGCCCTCACTACTTGCTGGATACCATACTGCTTGGACAACAAGTATAAGCCATCATTCTGATGAAAGGAAACTTCAAAGATAAAATGGAGCCACTTGAAATCGTAAGAAGGCATCTGCCTCTTTTACAGTATCTCACTGCTGATTTTTACCTCCAAGACATTAAGAATTTGGTGGGTATGCCACTGCACAGTAGCTCAGGGATGGACCGGACAGCTTCAAGCACTACAAGGCTTGAAGACACACAAGCTTTGCTCCACAACCTCAACAACAATAAGATGTTTGTGAATATAAAAAGGTGGATGCTAAGACACTTGGGCCACTCCAACCACTCAGTGGTCCTCTATGCTAGGATAAAAAGTAGATTCAATGCAGCCTTACAGATACCTTAAGTAATTTAAAAATCTTTTGGAAAGGCTGGCAAATATTTTTGTGCATCTTAAGAAGCAGAGCTGACACGTGGACGTCTTTTCCCAGTCCAACCCAACAAACATGCGGTAAGACACAGGCTGGCTTTAGGACAGCAGATTACATTAGCTAACAACCACCCCTTGCTTCACTCTCACTCAGTCCTCTTCGCCTGTCTCAACCAGCCAGACTGGATTTTCTAAACAAGTCAATGTATCGGGGTGCCCAGAAGGGACCAGGGCAGGCTGCACGCTCACCTGCTGTTCAGGCACGCTGCAGCCCAGATCCACCTTGACCAAGCAGCTGAACTCATCCTGTCAAAACAGTGGTTAAAAATATACCTTTATCCTGTCCTGGATGGAGGCTTGGCCTCTTCCAAGGCTGCCAGGATGGGGACAGGAGCAGCACCAGTCTGCTGCCCCAAACCACCTCACCCCACATGACGCTGGCAGCGGCGTCCTGAATGCACCACCACAGAGTGCAAAGCTCTCCCCAGCCTTTGCTTGCCTTATTGCCAAAGGTTCTTCCTACACTGTTAACAAAAAATTAGAATCATAGAATCATAGAATGGCTTGGGTTGGAATGGACCTTAAAGATCATCTAGTTCAACCCCCCTGCAATAGGCAGGGACAGCTTCCACTAGATCGGGTTGCTCAAAGCCCCGTCCGACCTGGCCTTGAACACTTCCAGGGATGGGACATCCACAACTTCTCTGGGCAACCTGTTCCAGTGCCTCACCACCCTCAGTGTAAAAAATTTCTTCCTTATATCTAATCTAAATCTACCCTCTTTCAGTCTAAAACCATTGCCCCTTGTCCTGTCACTACGGGCTCTGCTAAAAAGTCTTTCTCCATCTTTTTTATAAGCCCCCTTTATATCTTGAAAGGCTGCAATAAGGTCTCCCCAGAGCCTTCTCTTCTTGAGGCTGAACAACCCCAACTCTCTCAGCCTTTCTTCACAGGAGAGGTGCTCCAGCCCTCTGATCATCTTCATGGCCCTCCTCTGGACCCACTCCAACAGGTCCAAATTAAATATTTTGTTGTAATTAAGGAAAAAAAAAAAAGATACTGGCGAGAACAGCCCTGGGCTTTTGCTACACTGGAGACATTTCACAAAAATATCACCGTAAGGCTGCAGGTGTCATCAGTCACCTTGTCCATATTTTATCCACTCGTGTACAGTGCCCATTCAACACCTGCCAGCAGCAACACACCAAGGCGCCCAGCGCCGAGGTCAAATATCCCCTTGCTTAAAAACTGAAAGTTATTTTATGCAGAGCAATGGAGAGGTGCATTTGCTGGGTGAAGTGGAAGCCTTGTGCTGTGCACCTGTACCCTGAAGGAGACTTGAATTTAAACTTACTTAACTAACAAACAGCACTCTGCAAGGAGCATCATACTTACTTCTAGGAAGCATTGCCGAAGCACCACAGTCAGCTACAATTCCCTGTTCCCTTCATCTATAGAAGCAGCATCTTTCCCCTTTCCGCTGCGCAAGGCTTTGCCGCACCGCTTTGCTGATGGGGCGGATTTGTGGCTGTGGTGACACCAGTGTCCTGCTCCCTTCCTGCATGAGACCACCTGTGTAGTAAGGCAGCTCCTTCTCAGCTCACCACCAAGGTGGGCACAGAGACCCACTGACACCCACACCCCAGACTTCCAGCAGCGGAGAGCAGTGCCGGTTGGCTGAGATGGGCTACCAGCCTCCCCAAGGGATGCCAGTGCAGGCCCACTGTGCCAAACACAGGCGAGTTCCCAAGGGAAAGGCATTTAAACTTCAAGACCTCTCCTTTCCAGCCTCCAAAGAAGCCTACAGACTTCTCCAGCAGCCTAATGAACTGTGTTTATTGCTGCATCCTTCACTTTATAGGTCAACATATACCAGAGAGCTAGCAATTCTCCGCTAATCAGATTTCCATGCAGACTGACAAATGGCTCCCAATAAGAATATAAAAAAACCATAAAATAAACAATCCCTATAATCAACTCGCTCAGTGTAATGCAGTAAGCGTGCAGAAAGCTCATACGCTTTAACAACACGTTTGCACTTCACGGCAGCATCCCGGGGGCTGGCAGTGGTGGGGGGACCCTAGCCCGGGCCAGCTGTGGGAAGGAGCACGTTCTCACTGGTCTTCGCTGTTTGTGCTCCACTAACACTGTGTTATTTTAAAACTAAATTAGTGGCAATTCCTTGACATACCATTAGCATGCTCGCCAAATGCCAAAGTCTAAAGACAGACTGTGAACGCATGCTCACAAAGGAGGTCCTCGCTCCACCAGGCTGGAAACTTCTTATAGGCGAGTCCTTCCTATCTACCCAGCCAGACCCCAAAACCACGAACCGACACTGCCAACAGGGTGCGTAAATCATCCTCCCCATGAAGACCAAGCACATCTCCTTGTTACCCTGCCCCTGGACCTCTGCCACATTCGGTCCCTCCAAACTCCAGATCTTATGCACTTTGTCCCAAAACATTTCAGAAAGCTCACTCATCATGGAGAGAGCTTGAGAAGTTTAATGACATTGCTGACATATATATGGTGTCCCTCCTCCTTCCCACCACAGCGCTCGTGGTGACGGCAGGGGACTGCACACCCTGAGAGCCAAACCGCTGAACCCAGTGAGCCAGGAGAGGAGGAGATGCTGTACAGAGAGGCAGGCAGAAAATCACGACCTCCTCCTCCATGATGGCCCTCAGATGGCCTTAGAAGATGACCAGGATTTCCAGCTAAAACACTGGTGCTCTCGGAGGTCTGGCACCTGAGTTGCTGAGCAGGTAAAGGGGACGGCGAATCTGCCAAGGTCCCTTATGAGGTGTGAAAGAAAAGCCCTGTGCACACAATACTCTTACTGCAGCTATAAATAGCCCCTTCAGAACCAAAGTTGTACACATTATATTGACACTCCTGACTTAACAGGATTTGCTAGGTAGTCCAAAATAGCTCCGGCTGCTGCAGGGCAGCCTCCCATGTTTTCAGTGTCCTACTCACACTACGGCAGGAGGAGACCTCCTAAGAAGTCCTAAGTGAGAAACTCCTAAAGGGTCTTAATGAGTTTGCATGTGCAGCATGACAGGGAGAAAACTTCAAGGCTGATCGTTTCGATGTAACAAGCTTATCGCATGGCTACATTACAGAAGCTTCTGTTTCTAATACCAATGTTGTTTATTTCTCCTTTATATTCATCCTTTTTTACAGTGGCAGAGTAAGATGGAAAAAAATTGTCTAATAAAATATATATTATAGCATCATTTATATAATTTAAAATAAGTTCCCACCCTGTCTGGCTTACTGTCTGTTAACCTGAGATGCTGACCTGAATACTATTAGCCAAATAATCTTTTACTGTATCATTTCCACCACACCACCTTTGCCTTTGTGGTGTTTCACAGCCTGCCAGTGGTGCTGAGAATCAGGTCCAGGTTGTGCCTTGACCCTTCAAACATGTACAAAATGTACCCCCTGCCCTCGGTCCTGAGGCTGGTCTGCGCTGCCGAGCCTGTGCCTGCCTTCCCAGGCACAACTGCAGTATCGCTTCACCCAGCCCTGCCCCACGCTCCGTCATCCGCCTTCCAGAAGTGAGCCCCCATTGGTTCCATCACCTGATAAAATACTCCAAAACCTGTCCACTCATCTGCTGTGGGGAAAACCAGTATTGACACTTCCATCCCAAAAACATAAAAGTACCAAGGACTATTTATACCAGAAGTGAGCAACCAGAGTCTCCTGACTGCATAGCCAACTACCCCACTTTGCCCTACCATTGCAAGAGTTGAGCATCACCTGGGTGAAAGCATCACCCCAGCACCTTGGGGCCTGAAAAACAGACCAGGAGGCAGCAAGACTTTATGTTGTACAGATGCAGAACAAAAAGATGTCTTCTGGTTCAGGAGGTCCCAGACGACTGGAGGCTTGCCATTGTGATGCCCATCTACAAGAAGGGCTGGAAGGAGGATCCAGGGAACTACAGGCCTGTCAGCCTGACCTCGGTGCCGGGGAAGATTATGGAGCAGTTCATCTTGAGCGCGCTCACAAGGCATGTGCGGGACAACCAGGGGATCAGGCCCAGCCAGCACGGATTCATGAGAGGCAGGTCCTGCTTGACCAACCTGATCTCCTTCTATGACCAGGTGACCCGCCTAGTGGACGAGGGAAAGGCTGTGGATGTGGTCTACCTGGACTTCAGTAAGGCCTTTGACACCATCTCCCACAGCATTCTCCTAGAGAAGCTGGCGGCTCACGGCTTAGACAGGTGTACTCTGCGCTGGGTCAAAAACTGGCTGGATGGCCGGGCCCGGAGAGTTGTGGTGAATGGAGTTACATCCAGTTGGCGGCCGGTCACGAGCGGTGTTCCCCAGGGCTCAGTTTTCGGGCCGGTCTTGTTCAATATCTTTATCGATGATCTGGACGAGGGGATCCAGTGCACCCTCAGTAAGTTTGCAGACGACACCAAGTTGGGTGGGAGTGTTGATCTGCTCGAGGGCAGGAAGGCTCTGCAGAGGGACCTGGACAGGCTGGATCGATGGGCCCAGGCCAACTGTATGAGATTCAACAAGGCCAAGTGCCGGGTCCTGCACTTCGGCCACAACAACCCCATGCAACACCACAGGCTTGGGGAAGAGTGGCTGGAAAGCTGCCTGTTGGAAAAGGACCTGGGGGTGTTGGTCGACAGCCGGCTGAACATGAGCCAGGAGTGCGCCCAGGCGGCCAAGAAGGCCAATGGCATCCTGGCCTGTATCAGAAATAGTGTGGCCAGCAGGAGTAGGGAAGTGATCGTGCCCCTGTACTCGGCACTGGTGAGGCCACACCTCGAATACTGTGTTCAGTTTTGGGCCCCTCACTACAAGGACATTGAGCTGCTGGAGCATGTCCAAAGAAGGGCAACAAAGCTGGTGAGGGGTCTAGAGAAGAAGTCTTCTGAGGATCGGCTGAGGGAACTGGGGTTGTTTAGCCGGGAGAAAAGGAGGCTGAGGGGAGACCTCATCGCTCTCTACAACTACCTGCAAGGAGGTTGTAGCGAGGTGGGTGGCGGTCTCTCCTCCCAAGTAAGAAGCGATAGGACGAGAGGAAATGGCCTCAAGTTGCGCCAGGGGAGGTTTTGATTGGACGTGGGGAAAAATTTCTTTACTGAAAGAGTGGTTAAACATTGGAACAGGCTGCCCAGGGAAGTGGTTGAGTCACCATCCCTGGAGGTATTTAAAAGACATGCAGATGAGGCACTTAGGGACATGGTTTAGTGTTGGGTCGATGGTTGGACTCGATGATCTTAGAGGTCTTTTCCAACCTTAATGATTCTATGATCACGTCATCCCCATCATCACTGCCTCACAGGCAACAATCCTGAGCAAGGAATGAAATAGGACAGTTTCATATTGTGTATTCCCTACCAACCCCAGCTTCCTTCAACTGCTGCATGACCATAAGCAACACAGGAACCACGCAGGCCAATTGTAGATGCTCATCCATGTGCTAAGTATTGCAGGTCACTGACCCGACCTGCTCAGGACAAGCTCTCAAGCATGCCTGTCGCTCCGGGCATGCTGTGTCCCCGGGGCTTAGGGATGCAGTCTCTCTGTGCAGCACTTCTGTGTTTTTCTGGGATGAGGTTTGCCTATTGGGAGTACTGGGAATTCGTAACACAAGAAGAAGAAATAATAAAGTTGACCTCAAGCTGGTTCAATACACTCATTCTGAAACTAAAGTAGCTAAAACGTGATGCATCATTTTTTCCTACCACAGTCTTAACTGTTATGGAAAATGCAGTAATGAAGAAAGAGGCCAGCTCGTGAGCTAACCTTACCTGTCTGTACCCCATCTGCTTCTTCAGTATGTACTGCATGCCACGGCAATGATATACATAGTGTTTGCATGGCTATCTAAGAACCCCAGGCAGAAGTGGTTCTAAAGAGACATGTAGTTTAAAATTTCATTAAAGAAATGGCTATAATACAATCACAAGTCACTCAATGCACTGGAGGCTGAACGTTGCTAAGGAAAATTATGAGCCTCCCCTTGCAAATATCCTTATCTACCCGCAACAGAGAAAGAGGCAGTAGTTTAACGACATCTTCATTCAGCACATGTACTAGACCAGAATAAGGTGATCATTAAACATTTAAAACAAAGAAACTAGCAAACTTTAATGAGCCTCAACAAACCAAGTGAAACAGGGCTAAGAGGCTCTACCAGCTACACCTTGCTCTTAGTCCCCTCTTAGGAAACCTTCTATAGGAGATGGAAGGACAATCTGCTTCCACGCAGGCTGGATGATGGACAGGTGGCTCCTTCTGCAAAATCCATTTTCTTTATTCCGCACAAGTGGATAATTCAGCTCAAGGGGAAGGAAAAAAAAAAACACAGAAGGGAAGGTAAGGAGAGGTAAGGAAAATGCTTGAAGGAAAATGCTTGAATGTTAGAATAGGCAAACTACCGAGCTAGAAAATCTAGATTAAATTAAGCATTCCTGCAAATTTGTAATAGAGAAATGAATGGCTCCCATCTGGAAGCTCAGCAAATTAACTTGGATCCTGGTTAAGAAGATGGCACCAGAGCCTGCTTCCAGAAATGTAAATATGCAGTGTGCATTTGCAATCCGATCACAGGCTAAAAATATAAGACAACTCAGAGTGGAAATCTGATTTTGCGTCTACCCTCTTAATGGGAAATAAAACAATTGTCCTCTGTAGACACAGCAATCTGAACTCATTCTTCCTGCTTGGAGAGATGCTGCAAGATGTCTTTGCACCATAAAAGTCCTTCAGCTGTTTCTGATTGCAAGGACACAGCTCGTGTTGGGGGCCTGACTTTTCCCCATCATATTCCACTTCTCCATCTCCTTTTCCATCCCATGCCCCTGGCTGCTCCATTGTACTGTCCTCAGCTCTCTGTTCACTTACACCACTTTATTTGGTCCTTATTATTAAGAGTATTCAAGTTCCTCGTTCCCGGAGAGATTTATCTTTGGCCTTCCGGTAAGAGATGAAGTGCCCTTGCTCTCAGCATGCAGATGGAGAACTCAACCACAAGCATGAACAAGGCTCAGGACTAAATTTAGCCCAGAAGAGGATAGTCTCTCTTCCAGTGGGAGAAGTAGACTAGGAAGGCAATTTGGAGCAGGAGCCTGTTTTAGATGCTCCCTGGTGGTGCCTATCTCCCTCTAGACCATAAAGAGCCTGGAGAGACCAGGCTTAGCCTCTGAGCATCATCCCCAGGGACTTTCTTTCAACGCTACAAAAGGAGGGAAAAGCCATTACAAGTTAATGTCATCCGTATGGTTCAAGAACTGACACTGCAAGGGAAGTTTTAGGGTGTTCTACCACCAGAAGGCATTATTGGAAAAAGGACGTTTCTCTGTGGATGAGAGATGGCCTTCTGTGATCACAGCAGGCACAGCTGAGAGTTTTAAACTAAAGAAAAAAAAAACCCCTCTAGAGAAGATAATCAGGAAAATCAGTTAATTCCCACATCTGGTTTTAATAAACAGACAGGGGGATTGGTAAATGTGGACAAAAAAGCACATAATATCATCCAAACTTAGGAGAACAAAGAGCATATTAACATCGATAGCAGCAGTCAGATAGGACAGTAGATAATTAGCCAGAAATTCACAGATGATGAGTAAGAAACAAGATCAAGGATTAACGTACTGATACTGGGAGCCAGGGCAATGCAACAGAAAAGTCAGGAAGCAGAAGGAGAAGAAACTCAGGAGGATGGCAGTCATGGCTGGTCTGTGGTGCTATGGGGTCCACACTGCTTGGGAGAAGGAGGGACAACAGCACGGGTTGTCCTACACCCTACAGAGTTTGCATGGGAGCGCAGTGTAGATAGCAAGGTCCACAGCAAGATAAAAGTGCTAACAGGGTTTATCTTACTGTGGGACTGTAACTTCCCAAAATATTCAACTGAAGAACCTACTATTAACGTTAAGAGCTGACCACAGATATTCCTGGAAGCAGCAGACAGCAGTTGTAATCCTCCAGCTGCTGAGCTAGAAAAGGGCAATACTAATTTAGACACTGTAAGTAGCTGTAAGTGCTCACAGAAAGTAACTCTGGAGGCAATCGTAATCATGGAGAGGTGGCTTAGGTAGAAGAATACTGTGAAGTGAAACATAAAAATTCGTATTTTCAATTTTCCATAAACTTTGAGGAATCAAAGGAACTCAGCATGGAAGTCAACAGGACTGAAGTGCTCAAGGACACACTTGGAAGAAGCTTAGTCTATCTTTATGGCAAAGATAAAAAAAAAAAAAAAGAGTTGGTACTTATAACCCCAAGCAAAGTGGGGGAGACATCTAGGGAATGACTCCCAATCTAACTGGAGAAACAATCACCAAAAAAGGGATTTTAGGACTAAGCAGAGTGCCTGCAAGGAATGGAAAGGAAGGGCTGCTCAGCAAAGACAGCTGTGTTACGGAGGTCAGGAAGCAAAGGGGTAAAGAGCAATTGCCAAAGTCAAGCTGGATTAGATCATGCAAATAAAAATAAAGAGCAAAGATCAAAATGTTCTTCAGTGATACAAATTAAAAAAAAAAGGCTAAGGAAAGTGGCAGACTAGCAGCACTTGGCTGATGCATCTTAAAATGAAAGCACAAGAAGGGAGAGGAGCTTTTGCTGTAACCGCATCAGGATGGTGAACAGCAGATGGAAAAAAAACAAACCCATAGCACTGACAACAAAACCCCCAAACTATTGAGCAGACAGTAAGTTAAAACTGAAAGTGGGGCAGTTTCTAAGCAGAGAGGGCAATGAACAGCCTCTCAGCAAGGCAAACACCCAAGAGGGGCCTGTTGGTTTGTTTGGGTTGGAAGTCTACTCGTCGCTCACTGCAACAGCATGAGATTGGGCTTTGCAATCAACACGGCTTCGTGAAAGCTGCTGTTTTGAAACACGCTGACCACCACCAGCTCACAGAGAAACATAAAAAACAGGATGATGAGAGTCTCTCACAATGCATGGAGAAAACTATCTTAAAAATAAGATTAAATGGTATTAATTGACACCTGTAGCCTCATCCCGCAGCACCCACAGGCAAGACCACTCTTGGTGCTCTCCTTCAGCATCTTCGCACCCCTTTTCTGACCTCAGCACACCATCACCCCTCTCTGATCTTCAGCAGGAGTTGCAGCACAGGCTCCCACACCCGGAGGTTTGGAGGAGGGGAGGGTGCTTATTTTTAAGCACTGGTCATCTGAGTCATTTTGGAACAGGCACCAAAGCTATACCACCAAAACAATCATATCTGTTGCTGGGTGAGAGCAGTCTGTCTCATGTTTGCTTACTAAAATTTGGTAGCAAATATGTTAAGACTAAAACCAAGCTTTGCTCTGAATAACCTTAACATAGCACAGATGTCTGCTTGGAGTTCACTCCCAAACGTCAGCATCCTGAGCAAAAGCAAACCGCATCATTTACAAGCACCATCATGACTGTTTCTTCCACCACGTGGAATTAAGAAAAGGTGATTCATTTACCTGAGAAAGCTGGGATTAAAAAAATGTGCAGTACGAGCCAGTTTTTAAGCCTTCTCGTTCTCCAATGAAAGTGTCACTATCAGAGCACAGGGTTGCCTTTAGGGGACGAGAAAATATTTCCAAGTGCAGAGAAAATATTTTGTAGCTCCATCAAGCCAGTATTCAACCATACATGCAGTAACTGGCTTTGTGACTGCAGTTTACTGAGAGTTAAACTCAAAACCTCTGCAATAACAGAATTGCCATCACACAAGCCAGGGAAGCAAACCTATTATTGTCCAGAATTATTATTATATTATTAACCAGAACAACTTAAGGCAAGGGTAAGAAGCTATATGAGTAACTCCATGACTTATGCCCAGCTCCACTGCTGCTCACCAGCTCAACTAGGCGTACAACCAAACATATCATTGCTATTCAAAGTAATGAGAAACAGCTTAACCTCTAACCTGAAGTCAGATTTGAGGACATCTGCTCAAACAGAAAGACAATTAAAACCAACACTAGCACATAGGCAAGTCCATGGCATCAACAGACTCTAGAGGATTTTTCTGAGTCAGTTGTCTTGATGCAACGTGGTATGTAGTGCTATGACTTGTACCTGTAAAAATGTTAAAAATGTACAAGTTTACAGAACGTATGAGGAACCAAACTGGAGTCTTTTCTGCAGTCTTGCCTTTTCTCTCACAAATCATTGCATTTTAAGGTGTTTAGTCATCTCCCTAAATTCAGCTGCAAATTCAGCTCCTTAACTAAGCGTCGGGAAGTTCTCCCTCCGCACCACGCAGCCAAAAGGAGAGACCTTCTGAAAAGAAAACCAGGACGTAAGCAGGTATTCCCATTATAAGGACTACTCCAGACAGTAAAATGATCAATTAATATTTTCACATGCTCTGCACACGATGCCACCAACTCACAAAGAAGAACACTTGTGACCTCCCATCAACAAAAGCTCTCAAGCATTGTTATTCATCCAGATTAAGCATGCATCTAAGTGCACGAATAAATCCAGCCAACCCTATGATAATTTAAGCATATGCCTCAAATGAAATACAAGATTGAATATTTTTGGGGGCTCAGGGCAGACTTTAAAATCCTTTCATTACATACTTTTCAGTGTGAGACAGAAGTGCAACGCTGAAGCAAAGGAGTAGACTGAAAGAGAACCAGGCTACAAATCACTATTTATTTTATTGTCAGTGTCTTATCTTTAAACCAGTCTTGCAGGGAAAGAACAGTGAGGAAGAGGCTCAAAAATTGTTTCAAAGACACTACTGCGCTGGCTGTCTGCTAGTAGATTAATCATTTAGTGTCCACTTAGCAGTAACAGTAATTGTTTTGGAAGACATTCATATTGCAAAATTGTAAGAGTGAGTCAAGTTGAATCTAACCCTTCTTCATTTTACATTTGCTTTAGACATGTTCTCTCCAGTCCAGAAAGAACCAACTTCAACAAAAAAACCCGTCATGTAGATTAAAGTTTATTGATTACCCAGACGACAATTCCAGCCCAGCAATTTGAGATCTCTCCAAAGGGAAAGAAAGAGATGGTATTTACAGAAACTGCTTCTAATGAGAAAATCTTAAGGCAAGGAAGGCGAACCTGAGAGCGATGAGTATCAATTTTTATAGATTATAAACAACTGTTTGCTCTTTTGCTTTTATAATTGCTTTTCCCTTTATAACGACAGTCCCTATGCTCTACCTTCCTCCAGAAACACCCATTGCTAGGCTAGGGTGGCCAAAGCTGGGTTATATCGCAGTAACTGTGGGCAAAGCATGTTAAGCCTTGCTTAAACTTACTTTGCCAGGGACAGCCTTAACTTTAGCAGTCTAAGAAAAACCCTGCAACAACCAGTTTCATCGAGGGACTCTCCCTTTTCCCCCAGTGATTGGAACAGCACAGTTTTGCACAGAGCTCCATGATAAAGGAGTATTTTATTTCTAAAACAAATCCCAGTGTCCCAAGCAGGTAAGTTCACTTCAGAGAGGGCACTGAGCCCGAGGAAATCACTTTTCTTAAAAAAAAAAAAGCAGCTGTTTCTCCCAAGCCCTCCTGACAAGCCAATCTTCACATGTTTTCTGCAGAGAGAAGAAACTCACCCCTGCAAGTCTAATCCTCATTACGCTCCTGTGTTATAGCTGGGGGATGCCAAGAGTGTTGAAGCTCCAACACTTGGGGTCAAGGAAACCTGACCACGTGGCTATTGGAAAGTCTAACAGCCCTTGGCTCTGCAGGTACTACTTTTGCCTTTGTCAGATATGAAGTACCTGCAGTTCCTCCGTCCTCCTGACAAGCCAATCTTGCTGAAGGTGATCATGGGGAAGTCCTCCTTGTTGGCTAAGGACCTGAGCCAGCAGGACTTCAGGAACCAACAGGGGTGGCTGCTTCTTCGTGGAGCTTCACATGTTTTTCTGCAGAGAGAAGAAACTCACCCCTGCAAGTCTAATCCTCATTACGCTCTCTGTGTTATAGCTGGGGGATGCCAAGAGTGTTGAAGCTCCAACACTTGGGGTAAGCAAGGAAACCTGACCACGTGGCTATTGGAAAGTCTAACAGCCCTTGGCTCTGCAGGTACTGGATTTGCCTTTGTCAGATATGAAGTACCTGCAGTTCCTCCATTGTGAGAGAAAAGGAGTTAAAAAAAACCCAAACGAGCAGAAAGCAACTATGGTTTAAAGAATCCTCTCAACTGAGCTACAGCTGAGCTTGCACGCAAACAGATTTGGGTTTCACAGACAAGCAGCAACGATAGGAGAGGAATTAAGTAAACAGCCATTTGCCAAATATAACTTTCTAAAACAGTTTGTCAGAAAATGGCAACTTTGGTGGAGTGAAGCAATAGGATGGAACAGACATTCTCACAGCATCACATTTTATTTAGGGAAGACAAATAAGAAAAATAAATACATCTTGCAGATGGCCTGTCTCCAAGTGGCCCCGATAAAAGCCTCTGTGCCCTGACTCCGGGCCAGTCATTCCAATTCCAACTGCACAGCCTGCAGAAGCATTAGCAGTAATTAAGAAAAGCCAACCACAGTGATAAGCCAGACCTCTGTAAAAGAAATACATGCTGCGCTGATACAGATTTTTTTCTTTCTTTCACTTTTTGGTGGACTAACATGGTGTGCTCCTTATAAAGACAATTTCCAAGCGCTTCACAGTTGTTCCTCCACCCTTGACTCACTGAATCCCAGATGGGACCCTCGGCATCACCTGTCCCAGCAGGTCTCCAGGACAGCGCCAAGGACTTCATGTGCGGCCACCATGTAGGTATTGCTTTTCCAAATCACCACACAACTGTCCAAAGTGCAGCCCCTGGGAATTTGCTGCGATCTCACAAAAAGCATTTATTTGAGAACAACTGATCTAGTCCGATACCTCTTGACTCACAGAATTTCTCCAAGAATTTCTGCATCAAGCCACCACCTGTTTGGCCTACACCACAAATGTTTTCAGAAGATATGCAACCCTGACCTAAAAAGCCTCCAGAGGACAAAGAACCCACCACAGGCTGAAACAATTTGCTCCGAACAGTGATGTTCTTCACCCATTAAGCAGGCATACGGTGCACAGCTTTTTGGGGAGGGTTGGGATAGGGAAATTTGATTGTTTTGTGCCATCTCGCTCTTCGTACCATATATACTTCAGCGCTCACTTGTGCGGCTCACTGAAAGATTAGTTGGCTCGTTCAGGCAGGCAAGGGTAGACCCTTAAGACGGTTAAGTGATTTGGGGCAGGATGATCATCTGTCTCTGCCCTGTCCACAATTAACTGTTGCGTGGCCCTCGCCCGTGCTAGGGCTGAGCTCTCCTGGGGGAGCAAGCTGAGCTCCTTCCAGCATGACCGGGAGCATCCCTCCTCCCTCAGCTTCCAGGAGTTTAAAGAAAGTTGACACAAAGGGAGCTGATCTCATCGATTCTCCTGGATCCCACTTATTCCACCTAAAGCTCAGTGTTTCAAACAGAAGGGAAATTAAGCAACAGAGCCTTGTGGTAAGCTAATAAACCGTGTCATATATCTACACTCAGATGGTTGTAAAGAGCATGACAAACTTAAAACAGCCTGCAAACTTCTAAAAGTAAATGGTTCTTGGTGTTACAAAAGGTCAGCCATCTGTTCAAATGTTCATGTCATAGTTAATTTAACCGTTCTTCTTCCACTCTCCTCTCCTGACTCAAGCATACTCCCCAGGAAGAAGAAAACCTTGCTAAGTCACCGCAGTTAAGACAGCTCTCCTTGTCCACAAAGAACTGCTCACAGAAAACACGTTTATGGTTAGGACAGACTATGGAAGCAAAGAAAAAAAGTGGTGGAAAGAAGCAGTGTTACCCAGGTCTCACAGGACAGCCAAAACCTGCAGAGAGCCGGGACTGCAGGTGACATTTGGGAGAGAACTTATCAGGTTCTGACAGCTGCGCTCAACCTCCCCGACATGGCAGGAGACCTCCAGATCGTCCTTCCCAACCTCTGCTCGGTCTTGCAGGGCTCCTAGAAAAACTAGAGAGTATTACAACATCCAACTTTAAACTGTCATCTCATGACATGGAGGACTTCAAAGTGAAATATGACTGGTCGCAATGGATTTCACATACATTTCTAATGGAACTGTTTGCTTTAAAAGTAGTAATAATGAAAATTTAAAAAAAAAAAAATCAATCTGGAGTTACTCAGCAAGCAAGGCCAGCCCCAGGCTGAAATTGGGCTTCCAGGGAGAGAAGTGGGCTCTGAGCTGTGTATGATATGAAGAGAGAGATGAAACAAAACAACCAAAATCTGCTGTCCTGCATCCTTTCACAGTCAGGGTTATTCTGTCCTCTCCTCTATTGCTTGTAATAAAAGGAGGGGAAAAAAAAAAAAGGAAAGAAAAAAGATGATGAGTTCTGATCAAGCTGAAGAACGAGGGGGACGGAGACTGAGCCAAAACAAGTTATTTTCAGGAAGAAACTAAGCCTGGGTAAAGTCAAAGTTACAAAAGATGTGAAAGTGGGCGGCTGAGAATGGGTTGGGCTTCTGCAACCGCCAAACACTCTTGAAATGCCTTTTCAAGGAACTGGCCAACGCACTTCAGATCATGGGTAGCGCCTGTCCATCAGGACCTCGCTGGCATGAAGGAAAAGGCAATACATGTGTCTTTGCTGTCCTGCCCCTTCACAGTCAGGGTTATTCTGTCCTCTCCTCTATTGCTTGTAATAAAAGGAGGGGAAAAAAAAAAAAGGAAAAAAAAGATGATGAGTTCTGATCAAGCTGAAGAACGAGGGGGACGGAGACTGAGCCAAAACAAGTTATTTTCAGGAAGAAACTAAGCCTGGGTAAAGTCAAAGTTACAAAAGATGTGAAAGTGGGCGGCTGAGAATGGGTTGGGCTTCTGCAACCGCCAAACACTCTTGAAATGCCTTTTCAAGGAACTGGCCAACGCACTTCAGATCATGGGTAGCGCCTGTCCATCAGGACCTCGCTGGCATGAAGGAAAAGGCAATACATGTGTCTTTACACCTCCAGCTTTAGGCTGGGAATGATGGCTTCAAGGGAGACAAGGCAACACACTGCTTTATTGTGTATCATTTTAAACCAGCAGGAGTTGGAGCAGGTTTTGATGGAGATACTTGGATAAAATTCTGTGTAACAGACACATTGTCCAGAACTACCTACTGGATTAAACACAGCTGAGTTTGGATGGAGAACAGTGCCCCCATACTCACTTGGAAACCCATCTAGGAACAAGTGTGAATCCTTGGTATCACAGGTGGCTTAATTCAGGGGAATAACTATGAATGAATTATCTGGAAATGTTGCCATTCATTTTCTAACACCTCCAGCTTAAAACCTAGCAAACACTTAGCAGCCTGACCTTTGGGATGAATGTAAAAGCAGCGCTACAGCACCAAAACAAAATATTTTCCTGTTTTTTTAAAGTCAATAGTACCTGTATTATTTGAAGAATGGTAGCCTAAGGGAATCTGCTTCACTGCAAAACTGTTTAGGCAGCTGCCATTAGTTTAAAAGCCCATTTTTTTTAATGACTGCAGTTTCACATTCTCCCAGTGCCATGCATCATAACTGTCATCCCTAAACCTTAGATTTATGAAAGCATCCAGCAGCATCATTGTACTCTGGGGTCTGCTGACATTCCCATTATTAAACCACTTCTTGCAGGTTTTGACTTGCATTTAGGCATAATAAACCCTGGATTCTGCCTGGGTGCTGTCACAGAGGTGGATGCTGTTCTGCTCCCCCAGGGTGCCTGGAACTCCAGGCAGAGTCATCGTCACCCCTGACCGGGGCATCTCGCAGAGCACGGGAGGCTGAAGGGAGAAGGATGCTTGAGATGTAACGTGAAATAAAATCAAACTTTTATATTTGGTTAGCTAGAAATAGACAGAACGACTCCCTTGCCATCACAGGAAGGGATGGAGAGCACGGTAAAGGCCCACCATCCTACCAGGTTACACTTTATCCAGGGTGCAAAGAAAGCATGCGGCTGGAGGGGAATGCAACCGCAGAGCTGGTAGATGTCTGGAAACAACCAGAGAACCAGCTAGCCTGGAAAACTGAACCCCTTTCCTTAGAGACCCATCCTACGATCCGTAAAAGCACACTGATTCAAGAGGACAATCTGAAGTCATTTCCCAGGTACTCTACAAAATTCAACATTTAGTGCCTTTCTGCTTTGAAACGTCTTTTGTACATGCTATCATCTCCCAATCCTCAATTCACTCGCCATTTTTCAGGTAAATTCATCTCCCATTACCTTTATAGTGGTGAATGGGGACCATTCAATCATCTTACCTGACTATTCAAGTGAGGAGCAGAGTTTGTCAAATACATTTGGTCTAACTTAAAACAAAAAACCCAACCAAAACCAAAACCCAAGCAAAACAAAAGGAAACAGCTCTTTTTTTTTCAGATTCAAAACACTTAGGAAGCGGATGAAAACTCGGGGAAGGTACTCCTACTATATTCTGAAACCAATCTGCTCAAGGTTTTGAATCCTGAAGTTTCTATTTTTGTACTCTTTTATTAACATATCTATCGTGCTCCTTGTTACAGCATTAAAATTTCTCATCGTCATTTGGAGAAAAGGTATTTTAACCTAGAAAAAGACTTAAAAACAAACTGCCTTAATGATTCCAATATACTATTGGATAATTAGATAATTATCTATCAGCACTAGATAATTAACTATTCTGACATATAGGTAGTAATGGTACATAACAAACAATGAAACATGATACACACCCTTAATGATACATGCCTTAATACTGACGTGCCACGAAATAATCTATTGATGGTAAATTCCTAAAATGAAATTTCTCCCACAAATTACAAAAATTAACATTTTTCCTAAATGATTTTTTTCTGGTATTTTATTGAAGAAAATGTCAAATTATATTGCCCCTGAAATTCAATGAAGACCAATTTTTTTTTTCTGAAATGAAAATTCTGTATTTCAATCCACTTCAGTTTTACTGTAGCAGATGCACTGCATTTTGCAACCACACTCCATTTGCTGATTAAATCAAATTTGAGACAATTAATTCTCAGGCTTTAGGGTGTAAGACAGCCATCCAGTGAGCACCTAGCAAAGAAAAACTCTCCCACCCCTCCTGCACCAAAACAGAGATATCGGCTGGGATCTACAGCCCAGTCCTCTTCCAGCTCCCCAATCCTGTCTACATGAGAAGAGAGGAGGAGAAGAGAGGAGGAGAAGAGAGTTCAGCTGGAAGGGACCTGCAGCGATCATCTAGTCCAACTGCAGATCCTGATGCCTCATCCCAGAAAACAGCAAGAAGGGTCTGATGGCCACATCTGCTTCCCCCAGCGATGCAGGGCAGCTCTCTGGAAGGGAGCAATCTGGATTTTGATTGCTAAGAGACAAGATTTTCTGGTAACCGAAGGGCAGTATTTATAAATACCAAATGCTTAGGGAGAAGGAAACAAAACTGTCTGGCTTAGCTCAGACCCTCTTTGCTCACACAAAAATCAGCCTGCATCCCACCAACCCCACCAATGCTCCACTGGAACTTCACCAGAACGCTGTGCAGGAGGAGAGAAATGCCTGGACTTGACAGCTGATGTAGATGCAACACTTGGTGGTGTCAGAGGGAAAAAGAACCCAAAAAAACTCCAAACCAACCCCCCCAAACCAAACCATTAACAAAGAATGGAGCCCAAGCCCATGGCTGCAGCAGGAATGCAGCAATGAGGCTGCAGCAAAATGCTCATCAGACCTGTAAGTCTGTGTGTGGTTAGCTAGTTAAATGGTTAACTTTGCTACCGAAATACTTAAATACAGCTAAAATACATGTTAAGCACAAAAAGGGGTACAATGAACAGGGGATACTGTTCTTTTTAAAGAGACAAACACATTAGATAGGTCAAAACTGTCTAAGTAAGTTGGGGTTTTCAGCCTTCACTTCAAAAAAACCTTTTCATTAACATTCAGAAAATTTTCCCTTCCTTGAAGCTTGGCTATTCTGAAACCCAGCGTGCATCCCATGTCAAAATTATTCACATATTTTATTATGGCAAAATTGACAATTTAGGTTCCTCTACCCTAAATGGCATAATGGAGATCAGACTTCACCAGCTGATTCCCATACCCAGCTCAACAGCTCGTGGTCAGCGGAGAACGGGACTGAAACCCTTTGCAAGAAGCCAGTTGCGGTGCTGCACTGGCAAACCTACAGCATCTTCTCACCACTTCCAATGGACGTGCTGTGCTGCCCACACCGAACTGTGAAGCATCCAGTCACTACCACTGGCTTTTTTCTGTGTAAGGTAGAAATCGAATAGTTATTGAAAGTTATTCTGCATTCCTGATAACTAAAGAGAAAGCTGTAAAAAAACCCATTGTTGAACGTCTACTTCATTTCAAACGAAGGCTTGAAGGGGATGGAAACACTCACTCACATGTTTTTGCGTGCTGAGGCCCCGTGTGTCTCCACATGTGTTCATACTCGCACAACTGGGGATCATGCTTGAGACAGCCACGGCTGCTCATGGTAGCATTCCCACCAGGACCCTGGTGCCTTTGGGTGCCATGAGCCAATGAGAGCAGTTAAGCAGCTCACCAGCCAGGCTGCCGTGGGATGCAGAGCCCAGGAGGATGCCCACAGGCATGTGCATGCTGCTGGGGCACGTGGAGCAGCTCCACCACCGCTCCCCTTCTGTCAACCATCACCTCTTCTTCCAAATGCCGACAAAGGCCAGAAAGATGCCCAGAAACTCCCCAAAAGAGACAGTGCTGCATCCCCTGCTCTGAAGCAGCCCCCCGTCCCAGCAAATCCTGCAGGTGGGAAGTTTGGGGGTGTGCTGCCCACCCGTGGGTGATGTCCTTCCTACTATGCTCCCCAGAAAGGGGGCTGCATCCAAACCACCTATGGGAAATGATCCCTGACCATGCTTTTTTTTCCTCCCCCTCTGGAAACACAACAGCTGGCGGTCCGTCCGACCCGCAGGCATCCAGCCGGACAGACATGCTGTCCATAGATAGCTCTGACTGCACCCCTCAGCAGACCTCAACCCCAGGACGTACGTTTATTTTTTCTTTTTTATCAGGGCACCAAGCTGCTGCAGGGTGATAAGCAGGAGAGGAGCAAGGAAAGGATCCACACCAAATTACCGCAGTTGTTTTTAATTAAGAGAGGCAGGGCCTGATCTAAAAGCCAGCAAGGTGGAGGGACCCGAGTGCTGGTATGATGTCCACAGGAGGTCTCATTTGCTTAAATTAGATGACCCCACAAGGGCTCAGATTGATGAAATCCACTTCATCCCCTCGGTGGCTACCCAAGTAACTCCACTGAGCATCCCCAAACCAGCTCGCCCTCTTACACCAAAGCCCCTGCTTACACCAAAGCTTCTCCGAGCAAGTACCAGGTCCCTGATCATAAGCCAAGGCACCCTCTTATTTTATTCCAAGCCTGGCCAACATGATGGAGATCGCATGAAAATTAAAAATTTAACGACTCACTGTAGAGGGAAGGGGGGGAAAAAAAAAAAGTGTTGAGCTCATGACTAATCTGCAGCTCTTGCTATGGACAGGATTTGTACAGCCATGTTGATTTTTTATAAAAATAGTAAATCGTATTACCCCCATGCTGCAAGACCAAAGATTCACAATGATACCTTAATACAGCTTAAATAAAAATAGCACTACCTGAGTCAATCTGAGGATGATAATGCTTTGTAATCCCACACTATTAGAGGATGAACAGTTGTATAGCAGTGAATCAACATGAGATACTTGCATTAGGAGACGCTCCTTTTTCATGCTATATAGCAACATCTATACAAAATGTAGAAGGCAGGTGGCATTTGTAGGAGGCACAGTACACGACGGGGAAAACAGCGCTATTATAGAATAATCCAAACCCAGCACCCTGCTATCTTCCAGTTTGGAAATCTTAGCTAATAACTCACATTTTTATTTTCCCCATCACAGTAAAGAATTGTTGAAAAAGTTTGAATTTTAGGAGTTCTCGAAAAAGTGGGCAATCCCGAAGCCTGTGTGCAACCAGGCAGAAGATTAATTCATAAAAACAAACATGGATGAATAGCAGCGTTGCACATTCATTCTGGGTTTTTTCTTAATATCCTTGAATGAGCAAACAACATATATGGAAAGCAAACGCACAACACAACATAGAAATGCCTCATCAGTGAAAATAATTAAACCTTTTTATATTAAAAATATAGACAACAGACTCAAATACCAATTTTTAAAGGTGGTAGGGGGGAAAAAAGCATGCTTTGATTAGTGACACATTAAACCATAATAAATTCTTCTTAATTACTTCGTTACGTAAGCCACTTACACGAGGTACTTAATTTGCTATTGTGCTCCCCATTTGTTCTTTTTTAAGACACATTTTCCAATTAATTGCACCTTTTTTTTCCCCCCACTGCGGTATAGTCGTATGTATGGCAGACATCTGGCCCGCGCAGCTTCCTCCGGAGGGTTTCAGCAGACTGTGGGGAAAGGTAACAGGAAAAGGTAACAACGGTGAAAAGTCTCCGTTTCCCCAACAGGATTTGAATCCTTAGACCAGGGAGTTTTCCAAGGCTGTAGCTCAGAGGATGCGCAGGGAAAGGGGAAAACAGCCTCAAACTCCCCCTTGTCTTGCCTGCTCCCTCCTCCTCCTCCACTCCAGTGCTCAGCCTGGCTCTGCTGCTGGTTTTCCCTCCCCGCAGAGCCCAGATGCTCAGAGGAAGGGTGACCCTGCGGGACCCTGGAGATGGGGACACGGGTGGGCTGTGGGGAAGACCGGGAGATGCTGGCAGGGACAGCAGAGGAGGAGCTGTGTCGGTAGGCACTGGGGCTCAGGGATGAGGACATCCCAGTGAGGGGGGATGTCCTAGCGATGGAGAAGGTCCCAGAGCCAGGCCATGGGGAGGTGCCCACAGCCCCACTCTATGCACAGGAGTATTTCCAAAAACACCCCAGCACCAACAGCAACAGCATCCACTGATTTCAATGCCAAGCCACAGGTGGTCCTGAGGTATCTCCAGGAGCCCAACCCTCCAGTACTCCGTGTGACCTCCCATTCAGGGGGAGCCACCTTCCCTCGAAAACAAAGGTCGCACAGGTTTCAGCTCAGCGTGCAGTTTAAAAGTAAAATGTTTCTCAAAGCCAGTTTGGTAGGGCAGATCTGTCAGTCTTTGGCTGCAAAAAGATTCACTTCAAAACTCAAGTCCTGGATGTTGAAGCGATGCACGCCAGCACTGGACTGGAGGATTGAGAAGCCCCATTTCAGCTGCAGAGCCCCATGTCCATGCAAGCAACAGGCAGTCTCCGCTGTTTTTCATGCCATTTCATGCCCTATCCCCTGCCTCCCTTGGCTGTGGGGCACGGCTGCTGGTGCGCTCCCCCGAAACAGCACAGAGACTACGGTGATGCCACTGCTGCAGCCCCACCGCATCACACCTGGGACCGAGATGGCCCTCACGCCCACATCACACCTCCAACCCCCGGGCACAAGCGCCCCAGCAGCACCCTGAAACACGCCGAGGCATGAGAGACCCCCAGCACGGGTGCCAATTCGTCCGTCCTGCCCAGGGCGGCCCCAACGCAGGTGCGTCTCCCATCCTGTGTCTGGCTCCCCAGTCTCCGCTGCTCAGAGCTGCTTATGAGCTTACAGGCAGAAACACAGGTAAGCAGCTTGCCCCGTCAGAGCCCGCAGTACCCCATCAGGAGAGCACCCAAGTGCCTGTTCCCCCCTTCCCCAGCTGACACCCTCACCTCTAGGTGTGCTCAGCTGGCGTAAAATTTGAGCTACTTTCAGGCACTTTCATGTATTTTTTGTTTTCATTATGCTATACTTTTCTCTGAAGCCACCCATGCGCCACTGGCTACACATTACATTTTGCAAAATGCCCAGCTGGCTCAGCACTGGTCTGCCTTCAAGTCAGTCTCTTACTATATGCTAAATATGAACTGAGACAGCCAGACCACCGTAAGGCTCCATACAGAAACTGTCACACCCTGGAGATGTACCTTCATACTGGTACGGATCATCTAAATTCCCAAATTGGAATAAAGAACACACCTGAATTTGAAAAGGCGAGGAGGAATATCAAACATTAAAGCAGCAAAAATGTGATGTATAAACACTTGACACCTCTAAACTCTGTTGCCAAAAGTGCATCAGGAGCCCAGTTTTCCCCAACAGACCACAGGACCTTCATGCTTTTGAAAGCACTGCCCAAAGGGACTACCTAGGAGAAAGAAACATTAACTCTGGCAAGCACAGTCTGGAGTACTAACAAGTTTTTTTTACTGATAACCTATTCAGGTGTTACCTGAAACAACAAGAAAAGAAAATCCAATTGTAAGTACAATTTAAACTGGCAGTTTAAAATTGCCTGGCCTTTACACACACGGTATTACAGTCACCAACCCCATACTCCCCTCTGCCCTCAGGAAAAGAGAGCTTGATTCATCTTTCAGCATCTCAGAAAGATCAACTGATGATTCAGGTCCCAATATAGCAATTATCAGTACGAACAGTGTGCAGGTTTATAATACAGATCCAATCATAGCTGCAGGGCTGGGGGAGAGGAGAGGTTCATAAGCTGTTACTCACAAGAGCATTTTGGCAAAAGGCACACAGGATTCATAATTCGGCCTTATAAGACACATTGTTTATGGACGTAAGCCTTAGTGAGAAGAACTGTCTGGGGTTAAATTAGCTCCCCTTATACAGAAAACGTGGATAACACAGTTTATTAAGTAGGGGATGTTTTCATCGACAAAAGATGTAATTGGTGACAAATACATTCAAGTGGCATTAAATAAGACCCTTATAAATGTTAAATAAACATTTTCTGGCCAAAATGAAAACATACTTAAGGTGGACACAAGCACAGTACAACACACCAAACCCCAGCAACCTCCCCTGCCCCCACAAGAAACAAGTGCAGATGGCTACATTTCAGCTGTACGGACACTTCAAATCAACCTGGGACCATCTGTATCAAAAGGAACCTTATCTATGGAAAATACATTGATTTGGAAGATGGAGAAGTCCATTACAGGTTTGGGACATTCAACTGTAGTTCATCAGTCAGTCTGAACACACAAGAGCTTCAATAGCTTGTAACCTGTGCACTAGGGAAATGCAACTAAAGAATAAACTTCCTGAGCAATTAACGGGTAATGATATAATTTGGTTAATCTCATTGGAAAGAAATCTAGAATTGAAAGAGGAAACAGGGAAACAACGAAAACAAACAGCAAAGGGTGCTACAGAGCAGAGTCCCGGCTGGCATTTGCTGGAAGAGATCGGCTCCACCAGAGGAAAAGAAATTGCACTGATTTACATCAGCGTAAGAAGTGGCTCTCCGGCTGCAACGCCACAACATTGGCATTTCTTAGCAATCTCACTCTCCTGCAGCTCTTTACTGATTTAATGTTTCACTTACTTACAAAGAAGGACTTAATGAAGTGCATACAAATGAAATACATGGAAGTCTTGCGTGCGGGCAGGACAAAAATCAGTCACATGCAGCAGAGATTAGCACGAGTTACGCAGGTCATTTAACCCTCTGGACGTTGCATTCCTTTAGATTAACATAGACGGTCAGAACAGAAGGAAAAAAAAAACCCTGTTGCTCTCTGACACAGAAAACACTTTGCCCCACTAGACAGTGCAGGCTTTTAGTAAAAAATACAGCGTAATTTGTACAGATTTTCCCTAAAGTCAAATACTTTTAAAAATATAACATTTACTTCACTAATCAAGTCTCAGAAAATTCATTCTGGTGCAAAGGTGTTGTGGTTTAACAAAAGGTAAAGTTTAACATTTTGATGCCAAACCCCTCCTCAAAAATTAGCTCTAAAATTAAAGCATGCCACAAGCTCAACAAATGCAAATTTCTGCACCCAGTGGAGAACAGAAACCAATACTTGTATTTTCTATTACTAATTTAATTTTTCTATTACTCATTTAAAGAGTGCCTTGAAAGGAGCAGGCTCTGGAAAGTACTCACCACCTATCTTGGAACCTCTTCAGAGAAAGTCCACAGGGCTCGAATGCCTGGAGGAGAAGACACAAACCAAACATGCTTTACATTACAGCTTTCTTTTAAGTGACAACCTTCCCACTTTTTGGCCTCCCCTATAAAAACCAATTTTCCCAGCTGAAAAAGAAATCAGAATTAGTCTAAACATGCAAAAACTCTGCTCCAGTTCTTACCCTACACTGAGAAACCACTTTGTTGCCTGCATTTGCATTTTATTATGTGTCCTGAAATAGAAAACAGCTCCCATGTTGAAAAATGCACAGATTTCTCTCAAATTCGGACAGCAAATTCTTCTGGCATTCATAATCCTGAAACCACCCTACATACTTTAAACCTTTTTTGTAAAACTCATCTTTCACAATAAGCAAGTATCAAGTTCAGATTCAGAAGGTTTTCTTGGCTTATACCTCAAAATATTACTACACCAAGATCTAAAAAAAGGAGAAAAAGAAATAAAATATGAGGGAGCCAGTTTCAAGTTTTCTGGAGCCATTAAGCATTGCTCTGAAAGGTTAGAAATCACTTCTTTTTCCGTTGAGCATGCTTCTCAAGAAAGCAGAGTATAATAATTTGCATCCCTTCAGCATCTGCCAGCTGTGAATCCTGAGGGTTCATCAGCACTTAAGGAGTCACAGATGAGAGCACCAGGAGCGAGCTCACCTGCTCCTGCTATTCCTAATCTCTCAAAGTCTGTGGATTAGAAAATTGAAAACAAGTGACTTGCTCCAATTCCCACCCTCCCACAGAGCCTTCCATGATTTCCCCCAGCACCAAGGCCAGGCACAGCTGGGAAGCATTCATCTCCTCCAGCCCAGCGTCTCCAGCCCCACCACACCAACTTCTTTCCTGCCAGACCCTTGTCTGACCCAGTAACCCCACAACTTCGGCAAACAAAATCCCACCAGGTTTGGGACCCTACTCCCAGGTGCCTCCAGCCCACCCCTAACACACACATTTGGTCTGCCCAATGCAAAACCCCAGCCACAGAGATCCCAGACATTACCAAAGCCTCCCAACAGTGTCCTTCAACACTCCACCAATCCTACAAGTAGGAGTTTCTTCCTTTCGTGACACCATTCAAACTCGTTACCGCTTGCCCTAACCCCCCCAGACATGGGACAGGGGGTTCATATTTCTCCCCTCGCAGCAGTCTTCTAGACACTGCAAACCTGTTGTGCCAATCCTTCGCCTTCGCTCCAGACCAAACACCCCACTCCTTCCCATCTTTCCTCTTGGGTCCTGTTCTTCAGATCTCGGCTGGCCTCTCTCATTTCCTCCATGTCTTCCCCCAAATGCAGTGCCCCACACTGGCTCCAGTACTCCAGCGATGCCAAAGCACCAGCAGATGCAACACAGGACACAGCAAGTCCATCCTCCTGTTTATGGAAGACTGTCTGCTGCTCTTGGGGCAGGATGATGCTGGCAAAGCGGTGTGTGATCCACCACAATCCCAAGACGTTTTTCAGCGGAGCCCCTCCAACCACTCCTGGGTAGTCTGTACAGCCAACTCATTCACCAGGGATAACTCCAAGCCCATGTTAACGCCTTTGGGTGTGAATGATGGACCCTCCAAGTTAATTTTCTGGTTTTGTCCAAAGCTATTTGAAAATCTGATCCCTCCTCCCAAGTGCTTGTAATCTCCCCTAGTTTGGTGCTACCTGTTGAGTTTGAACCAGTATTTTATCAAATGCATCAATTACAATGACTCAAGCCACAGGGTCCACCTCTGTAAATCCCCACCCAGTACTTCTTCTGAGCTTGACAACATACTGGAGCTAAGCCTGGAGCATGGTTAGCACACCTACATTGCACTATCCATAAGGCAAAAGTTTCAGCAGAATTTCTTTTCCCTAGCTTCCTTCTGAGAATATCAAAACAGTGCCAAAAACCTAACTAGGATTGAAGTACATCATATCATCTGCTCTTCTTCTATCCACAAGACCTGTTAGCCTGCTGTAGAAGGAAATTAGGATGTCTGACATGATTTGTTCCAGACTAATCCATGCTGACTGTTACTCATAAGCACCCAGAAGATGTCTAGGTGGGAAATAATTTATTAACTTCCAGAAAAATACTGAAATAAAAGTCAGACTGACTGTACTGCAATTCCAACTCCTCCTTCTTAAAAAAATTTAGCACTATATTTTTTACTTTTTCATTGTTATGGAAACCTCACAAATTCTCCACAGGTTTTCAGAAATAATCACCCAGAAGAAATTGAAAAGAACCGAAGTCAAGCAGCCATCTGAAATCCAGCTCCTTCTACAAATCATGAGAACAAGACAAGTGTCATGGAGCTGAGGTCACAGCATCCCGCCCTGCCATGGGGTCACCAGCCACCCCCTGCAGGTGTCCTCTCCTCTGATCACTGGTGGTGCTGTTTGACCGGCTTTTACTGAAGACCAACCTTGCCACATGCATCCTCCCAACATCTGGGGGGTTGTTTCAAACAAACCCTTCCCTAAGGCCCAGAGAAGCTGGAAGAAAAAATACAGAAAAAGAGAAAAACCCTTAAGTGAGTGCTCCCTAAATGATTCTTTTCCTATTTTATCCTGGTATCTTCCCTCGTCAGTGCAGATGTTAACTACATCAGTCTTCTGCTCACAGGAAGGAAGATCCAAGACTCCATGAAATTTTCTGTTACTCTTGAGATCCCCAGGCAGGCACTCACAAACGTTGCAACCTGGCAGCCACACAAGCATTTAAACAAGTCATTTTAGCTTCAACATCTTTTTAGGAAGAAAACTAAGTATCCTTGTTTTATACAGAGATGGATGTTCTCTCTCCAAGCTGCTAATCCAATGAAACCCAATGGAAAGGCAAGGTAAGGATTGACCCTGGTCAATGGCAAAATAGGAAACACAACCCAGAAGCTCTTCCGATTTCTATTCCGTGTTGCTAGTACAAAATAGTTGTGCCTTCCCCATTCAACAAACCTTACAGAATAGTGCAAGATTATTTGGCCATATTTATACGTTCAAAATAAATGGCATTTCCCAGTCCTTGGCTAGATTCTGGCATCCTAAAAGACTTTCAGAAAAAAAAAAAAGGCTACTTACATTCTTATAATGATACAAAACCTTTGCTCCAACCTGATGGAGTAGAGGGTAACTGGACAGCACACGTTAATTTCTATGTTAACAGCACATGAAGTATTTAAATCCACTGCCAATTAAAAGTAAGGTATAATTGAATTAACAGAAGTAACTTATGACAGAAATTCAATTACAAAGCAGAATTAAAGGTGGAGACGCCAGTAACTTTTGAAGGCTGGGCAGGAAGAGGCGAGTGCATCAATCTACTATTTTCACAGCTGCTAGCAAAAAGCTTAAGGAGGAGACTGCTCCAAAGAATCACGTGTAAAGATCCTCCTTATGAAATGAGCTTCATTGACAGACTGGAGAAACCAAGGTGACAAAGGGTTTTTTTCAGACCCCGCTTTGACCTATCTGGCAGGGGTAAAACTCCCTCCCAATGGTCACGGATCACCCACACCTGCCTCCCCCGTGGGCACTGCAGCTCTGCCACGTCCTGCAGCATCCTCGGACCTGCCTTAGTTTGCACCAAAACCATTGCAGACACCTTTATTTTTCTTTAGTCTTGTTTTCCAAAGTGATTTTAACCCCATTCTCTGCTGAGATTTCTGTTGTGTCAACAGAATAAACTGCTGCCCCTCCTTTCTCTGCCTTGGATATTGCTAGTGGCACCTCTCCCGTTACCATTTCACCTAAGCAATGTGCTTGCAACACCCCCATAAAAGTATTATAATCCAACCACTGCAATGGGAAACTGATGTACAGAGACCGTGCAGCCTCCCCAGGAACATCTCAGGAGGCATACGGTTAAGTCAGAGATTGCATGTTGCTCCCTCGAACCTCAAGCCATCAGCCAAGCCACAAGTGCATCAGCTCTGGTAGCAGACAGGAGATACACCCTATACCTGCTTCCAGCTGTCACCACGACCGTAACAACAGTGAATCTCAACTTGAACGTATCAAACTGGACATATGCACCAAGACGGTCACACAGCCCAAAAACTCTCGATTAAAGTTCCTGGCAGTCACCGTAGCGAAGCACCACTTCTCACAGAGAAGACTGTAACCAGGCGTCTGCCAGAGCGTGAAGGAAACACCAAGCACCGACAGAATCACGAAACTGCAACAGAGAGGAGTTCAAAACATTCCTCGGAGGCCGTGTTTGCTTATTTGGAGCACCTCCTGCACCTTGACTGAACAGACTGAACACGCTCCCAGGCTACTTTGATTTCTCATGCTGTAAAGCAGCCTGCATTTTCAGAAGGCATCCAACTCCTGCCAGCTCTCTGCCTTCAGGCTTTCTGCCTTTGCAGTTTATTTGGGCAACTTTCCAACAAAAATTTTTGCAACCTGAAGCATGTTGCAGCATCACCGGTACCTACACCTGCTCATGAAGCCACCCTGACACTGCTTGGTGAATTTAACCTGTAACAGTGAGGTGAAATGCAAAGCCAGGTCCACCTCTCAGCAGAGAAGGCAGAACAAAGAACGGTGGATATTATAACATTAAAAAAAAAGAAACAAAACAGGGAGAGTGGGGCTGCTGGGTGCTGTGGGGATTGTGGTGTAATCTCTACCCTGGTAGAAGGTTGTTTTCCTTCGGTTTCCCTTGGCACTCAGGTCTACCAGCTAAGTCAACAAGTCCTGAGAGCACAACAAGATGTTTACCTGGGTGCTTAAACGTAAACTCTCCAAGTGAGTAAGAGACCTATGTCTCTGTCTGGAAGACTGCTTGTGACTTGTGCTCCTACCCAAGCAGGAACGTCACACCTTAGCTGTGAGTCGTCAGAGTTGGGCTCACAGGAGTCACAGAAATCCTATCAAACGAACGCATCTATCCCCTCGATTTTTACTGTGGGATTTTAGGAAACACTCCATGCTGCCCCACACATCTTCATTGCATGTCTGTCGTGCTGGAGCTCTCTTTACAACACAGAAACACTTAGAGTACAATCCAAAAAACTTGGACCTAAATTAGTAGAAGATTAGGTCTACAGTGAGTAACTGTTGTTCCACATCTCCAAAAACCCCACTCTGAGCATCCCCGAAGGTTTATTTATTGAACACAGCTGCAATGTAGTGGTTAAACCATTGACTGAAGAACAGCCTGAAGTGTGCGGTACAAAAATCTTATCTCTGGCTGATGCTATCGTAACACAGTTATCCCTGCCAGATTCAGGGGAACAGGGAAATCAATGGAAACTGAAACAAGCCCATGCAAAGGAGAAACCTGCACGCCAACAAGGCCTATCATGAAACACATCATGGGCTACACCGCCACAGATCCATCTCGGTGAGCAGATGCAATTCCCCCAGCTTCGGAGGAGTTTTGCTCACTTCAACCCAAAGCTGCAGATTGCATTTCTGTGTTACGTGTCAGTTTTGGCTCCAGTCCCTCCTGCTAACAGACCCTCTCACAAGTTGTCCGATAACCTTTGGCCACTGAGGATGAGCAATTCCCCCGGCTTCGGAGGAGTTTTGCTCACTTCAACCCAAAGCTGCAGATTGCATTTCTGTGTTACGTGTCAGTTTTGGCTCCAGTCCCTCCTGCTAACAGACCCTCTCACAAGTTGTCCGATAACCTTTGGCCACTGAGGATGACCGTGCCGTGATGCCCCGCTTCAGAGGGGTGAGGAAGCTATACAAATATCTCCGCTGCCCAATTTAATGAGTAATTAATATCTGCAGTCCTTAGGCCAGTTTTACACCAGCAAAGCTATTTGGCTTATTAAACACACCCCAAACTTGGGTTCCACAAAAGCAACTAAAAGGAAACCACAACAGGGTAAGGAAGCTTTACAAATTCAAGGATAAGCAAAGGCTTTTTCACTACAGCACTAGCACTGAGACTAGAATCCAAGTTGGGTAAGTTGATATTATCACAAAATTGATTGCCAAAGTAAGTTGTATAAGCTCACATACTGCACTAAATTCCCCCAGAAGCTGCATGCTTGTGAAAAAAGGAAAGGAAGGTATGGAAATTCAAAGACTCTGCTATGACTAAATGCATTATATTTTATTAAATCTAATTTAAAGTGTCAGAACAAGATGAATTATTTTCACTTAAATATTTTTCCCTTACTGAATTGCAGGGTTGGTTTTGTTGGTTTCTCCCCAAAAAGACTATAGACAAATGCCACAAACTGCCTGGTCTGACTTGCACACAAGCGATCGGCCTACAGTTAAAAAGGATACAGGCAGTTGGGGACAGAACAGTGCAGTTATTTACTCTATTTCTTCTTTTAAACTTTTTCCCAATACAATTAACTAAATTATGTCATTACACATTCATTGTCTAGGAAGTTTCTCTCTTCCCCTTTTTAGCCTCCTTTTCAAGTTGCATTTCCCTGCTTCACAGGATGCTCTAAACTAAATATTACATTCAAGTTACACAATAAAGATTTGGGAAGAATGGAGTGAATAAGGAAGGTCATGGGAAGGGAGGTATCTGCTAAAATAAGATTTGCTAAGCAGCTACGCAGGACGTAGTGTCAACTGCCTTTTATTAAAGGAGATTGCAAATTTGTATCAGCTAAGATACCAGGTGGAGGGACATAACAGAGCAGTAGTTGAAAGAGTTCAAAAACTTTCCAAGGACTGAATGAAGCCTGAATTTATTCAAAAATGAAATTACAATGATAAATGCTGTTATGGCACAGCCAAGATGCCTCATATAACCTTAACCCCCTCTGCATATTGAGGCTCTTTTACGCTACATAAAACCACACTCGAGCTACAGAATGTGCAGCTGTGTTTAAATTGAGTTTATCACAAACCAGTGCTCCTGGGCAGATCATTTATTCATTTTAAAAAATTTGTGCATTCTCATCTTTATAATTATAAGGGGAAAACCACCTTGAAAGCAAAGCAAAAAACAGATGCACCGGTGTCTTGTTAACCTCCAGAGAGCTGGAAAAGCAACATTAAGAGCAAAACTTCCTGCACACATCAATCACGGCTTTAGAGGCTGTAAAATATCAACCTCAGGTGACAAAGATTTTTTCCAGGCCGATGGGTCTTCCTTGCTCTGCCAGGACAGGCTGCCGCTTCCCTGCAGGCAGCCCTCCCGCAGCCCGCAGCTTACCTTGGCATGGGCTGTCCCAGCACAACCGGAGGACGTGGAGATGGGGTTCAGCCAGTAGCAGGGCTGTCTGAAACACAGCTGGGTGAACCCCTCCTCAGGAGCCACAGGGACACTTGGGTGACAGCACTGGAAGTCCCTTCTTCTTTGTACTTGGTGGGAGCCACAACCTGCATGAAACCAGGCACCTGGAGAAGACTGACGGGTGACCACCTTGAAGTCTACGCTTTGGGATCTGTCACTGCTGCTACTCCAGTTAGGGATTTTTCCCTCTCCTTCCACTGCTGACTGACATTAAGAAATGTTGTGGCCAAGCTTAGGTTTAAATGGAGGCCGATAATGGGAAGCAAGAGCCTGCCACCTCCATGGCTTGACGTGGACAGCAGGGTGAGCTGGGGGAGAGGAGACAAGCAGTGGCAAATGGGCACCCTGCAAACCCCACGTCATGCCGGCCATGGGCACTGACCAGAGGCGCAGAACCTGGCACAGAGATGCCACAACCGCTGTCACAGACAGAGGTGGCAGCGGTGGCTGGCCCTGAGGAGCTCAGCCTGCAGCACTGCTCTGCCCCAGCACCCGCACGTCTTCCCCGGGTCAGAGTCCACCCAAACAGCAGGCAAGAGACAGCAAGTTGTGCTTGCATGGAAAGTGGAAGGCACAATGCCATACCCCTCGTGATATTTAAAAGCCACTGACAGTTTCTCTGTCCATCTAATGACTATTACACCAGCAGGCACGCTCGTTACAAGCTCCTGAGCAGGCATTAATATTCAATAGCCAGTCCAGCCTTTCACATGCGTACAGCTCAAGAATATTAAAACTTCCCCCAAAACGTTTTTGCAGTGCTTTCCTGAAACTGAGTAAGCAATGCAGAGCATTTTTGTTAGAAACATGTCTCCCCACCAAGCGTAAAAAGCCAGCAGGGCCAGGTAATGAGGCATATGAGACCTCCAGCACCAGCCAGGGGCACCAAGCATCTGAAAACAAAGCTCAGCACCAAGAAGCAGCTAACTCAAAATCTGCCAACACAAATGGCACTAGCAAACACCTGGCTGTGAAGCTCCAGTCCCCAGGAGACGATGGCTAAGCCAACTGCCGAGGAAGAAGATCCTTGAACGTGTCCTGCAACCAGCCAGAGCTCTGGAAGCGGCAAGCAAGGGCATCTTCACTTCCAGATCATGCTTTCTGAATTACGCCCATAAAAACAAGCATTCAGTAAATTCACTTGTTTGTGGTGCTATCGGTTCATAACATCTTGCTTCACTTAAGGGACAGGAGTTCTGGAAAGCTGCAGCACACACCTTGCGAATGGCCTGCTGACAGTCCCCGTCAGGGGTGATAAAAGACACAGGCAAACACCAGGAGATCTGAGAGAGGAGAAATCACAGTTGGTGCGACTGAACAGCTCAGATCTGGCAAAACCTGCGTGCAACAAGTAATTTTGTCAGAAGAGAGACTCCCTCCTGCAACGGGCACAGCAACTGCTTCGGTTCTCCACTCTGGAGGATCCAGCAGTACCTCGGCAGCCGTCGGCGATGGGATTTTTCTTCTGCAGACTCCTCTCCTCCTCCCAGCCAAGGAGGGAGATGTTACTGGAGTCACAGATTCCTCCTCCTGCAACTGCAGGCTGCTTTGGAGGGTCCAGCCACAGCTGTTCACGATCTGAGGAGGACGAAGGCAGACTCTTTGCTCCTTCGCAAAGTGCCACCAGGGTCAGGTTTCCCACAGGGACAAGCCTGGCTGGGCCAGTCTGCCTGCAGGTTCAGGGTTCAGGTTCTTCCTTAAGGAGATCGGAGAGGAGGACTAGAGGATGAATTAAAAAATGAAGGATGGTCTTCCCTCACTTTGCATATCTCCTGAGAAAAACACAGCTCTTAGTAACAGAGCTTTTCCACCAGTTTTAGGAATGAATGCCATTTTAAGAAGCATGACACGAGCAGAATAGAAAGTTGTGGCTGGAGTCTACAGAGCTCATTCTCATTTGCTTTCAGATCATTACCACAGCTCCAATTACCCTCAGCTGGAATGAAATCCAGATTCCATTTGGGAAAAAAAAAAACCCATAAAAATCTTCAGATACATCTTCTGACAACCCCAGAAAAGCCCCTGACCGGCCCAGGCAGAGCTGCTGCTCCTGGGACGAGCCTGGCGCACAGGAGTGCAGCACCCCCAGGCTCACACTGTGGTCCCCAGGGGGACAGGCACGCATGCAGTGGCCAAACTCCTGTCCTGACAGCCTGAGAAGGGGTCACAGCCATCACTGAAAGTACAACACCCAGCAACCCCCCCCAGCCGATGAGTTACCAACGCTGCCTTCCCTTCAGCTCTGATGAAGGGGATATAGGGTTTTCAAGTGTCTTCTAACATATTTAACAGATGTTGCTTCTAGGCCCCTTCCTAAGCACCACAGAGTATGCTTGCTTTCTTTTGAACACACATTTCATAATTAAAGTCGGTGCTAATGGTTATGCATCCACAACGTCCTCCCTTGTAACTCCCAATCCCCTCTCACGTGCAAGCAGCTCTCATCAACCAGCTCCAAATTGTCCTCCAAAGGAACGTCTGCTTCTCCCCAGATAAGTTTGAAGAAAGACAAAGCAATGTCTTTGGAGAAACACCATTTACCTGCTAAAAAAAAAAGCTTCACTAAAGAGAAAAAGGGAAGGATGCCCCGTAAATGCTAACTGGCTTTGACGGCGGCTATCTGCAGCACGACCAAAAGCAGCGAGCTTTCTCCCCTCGCACCACGGGCGAGCTGCCAAGAACAGAGCATCCTGCACACAATGCCCTTTAGAAAGAAAAGAAAAAAAAAAAAAAGAAAAAAATCCTGCTACCTCCGAGCAAGGAAAAGCATCCCTTCTGCACAGACACGCTAGCCTGTGCGGAGCAGAGGTGAATGAGAAGCATGGCAAGGAAGGCTTGCAGCGCCCACGCCCTGGCTCCTGGCCCCCCAAAGGCATTTCTTTTCCTCCCTCCTCCCACTGCCGCCACCCCCGCCTATTCTAAAATGACTTTGCATGAGCCACGTGCCAACTTTCAAGCATCAGCAAGATGTATTTCCTTATCCCAAGCCCAAGTGATACCATCCATCACATGCTTGTATTTTCAAGAAATCACAAGAACTTGGTGTTTGCACACCAGAACATACACACACACGCTCCCTCTGCCCCCGGGCATTCATATGAAACGCTTCTTGCATTTCCACTGGTGGGAAGTACGTTCCCGATGCTGGCACGCTGCATGGTCGGGGAATCAAAAACAAACCCCTTTGCCACTCTGACCAGTCCACCGGTTAACTCATTACGATAAACCCATTGTCCAAAACAAAAACATAATCTAATTGCTAAACCAGCTGCCCAAGTTTAGCCATCGCTCTTGGCAAGCATGTCAGGATCTCAGTATGCCTCGTTTTCAGCAAGCACCTCTGCAGGTGCAAGCCATGCCTTCCACCCTTGAAGTCTCCAGGTGTCCCTGTCACCCAAATCCAGTGTTTTCCAACCCAAGTGGATATTTAAAGGGATACTATCAGCTCAGAACACCTCTCTGAATACATTAAGATTACAGCAACTGAAATACTAGCAAGTATCCTTTTTTTCCCCAGTTGCTAAACATGCATCTATCCAGCTGCACCCTTTCCCATTTAGGCAGCCTGATCTCCCTTGAAAAGAGAGGGCAGAAAAAGAAATAAGGCTAAAACATATTTGTAGAAGTCACCAAAAAACCTGACATAGGGTCTCAAAGGCTGATGCATGAACTGTATGTAACTATAGCTACGTCTACGTTTTGCTGCTGTTTTTTTTTTCTCCAGCAAGATTTCAAGTAGATTGTGTCGCTTGATACAGGCAGTTCGATCATCAGGAAACATGCAACATGCAAGAGAAGAGAAAAGCTGACCAGGCTGTAGCTGGAGTCTTTGCACAGAATGCTGCTGGAGTGGGTTTCCACAGTATCTCGACTAACACAGATCACCAGGGAGAATTCCTTAAACTACTCGGTGCTTTCTTTGACTTTAAAAAGGTACACACCTACAGGACAAGAAACACTGAAATAGTCAAAGTACCATTGCCATCTCTTCCACCCTGGTTATTCACAGGTATCTACAAACCTACTGCGCAAATTATAAGCAGCATTTCTTAATAATAATAAAGGCATATTTCATGCAGTGCAATCCAGAAGAACTGCAATATTTCTTAGATTATGAGATGGATCCACCCCCCCAGCTCCTGCCTTCTAATTCCAGTGCAATTAGTGCAGGAGAACGTATAATTCACCCCACAGTTGATCCTATGGGTTTCCCAGTCATTAAGCAACATAACACAGAAAGGTTACATTTCCAGGAGGTTCAGCTGAGGGATGTTCTCTCCGATCCATTGAAAGACTCAGGGAGGTAAGGTAAGGATCTCCTTCATGGAATATTTGCCCCCATGGTTTAAGGATTCACAACTACTTTGCTATCCGAGCGTGACAATAAGCAGAAGAAATATATCTGGGGAAGTCAAGAAATGCAGAAATCAATGGGTTAATTAGCAGGTTAGTAAAACACAACCGACCCATGAAAGCTTTTATACAGCAAAAGGCTGATGAAGTGAAGATAATTGTTTGCATTTGTTATACTCTCAGGACGGTAGAGGATTATTGGAACAACGGAAATTTCAGGCATTGATTTAAAACATTTTCTG
Organism: Aptenodytes forsteri; assembly: GCF_000699145.1. Lineage (NCBI taxonomy): Eukaryota > Metazoa > Chordata > Aves > Sphenisciformes > Spheniscidae > Aptenodytes > Aptenodytes forsteri. The sequence continues at coordinate 3,844,772 of NW_008795017.1, forward strand.
CTCATTAAAGCTAAAACCCAACAATTTTGCAAGAGCAAATCCTTCCACAATCCATGGGTAGGATCCCACACAACACAGTAATACAGTCAACATGAGCTAGGATAAATCACCTCGTGCCAAAAGAAATTTAACTTCAGTACGAGTTAAGCCCCATGAAGATACTGAAGTTGGACACAAACTATTTTCTAATACAGACAACAAACAAAGAAACCGATCCCACATACAGACATTATGGGAAGCATCCTAGGAACATGAGGAACTGCACATTTGAAGAAAAAAAAAAAGTCTGTTTTTCTTTCATTCACTGGAAAACATATTGCATTTGTTACTAATCTGACCTAAAAGTCACGCTTCAAGGAAAGACCAGCAGTACTTTGGAAAAGTGCAAGATCCTCCTCCCATGAGTATCAGTGCATCTTGCATACGCAGACAGCACAACCTCATTCCTAATAGTCTCACATCACTAAAAGCAAGGAAAAAAACCCCAATAATACATAATTTTAATTCAGATTGCCCCCTTCGTCTACCAGCATTCCTGTCTCACTCATGTCAAACTAATCAACACTCAAAAGAATATTGTCTTGCTTGAAAAAAAAAAAAAATCATGTTGCATGAGTATTTTTAGTTGCAACCATTTCTAATCACAGATCACATGCTTTTTTTTTTTTTGCCTTTTTTTTTTCCCCAGAGTCATAGTCCAAGTTTAATGTTGCTTAGGCTACAAGGTAACCTCTATCATCAGCTCCCAACAACTGGCCCATGTTATTGACATGCCCATGAGCCCGGGTGGCAGAACCAGGCACCACGGCGCCAGCTGCGACACACAGAGAGCAAAGCATTGCCTGCACCTACACAGCGACAGCCTCATTCCGTAACTCAAAAGGTTTGTCTACACTTACACACGTTACTGCTGGTGCAAGCATCCCGCTGTAAGAGCAAACCCCACTCCTGCAGCTGGCAGGACTCTTCTCACCATTGCAATTCCCTGAATGGACTACGCTGTGCCAACAAAAAGCACTTTTTTTGCCAGCACAGCTGACTCCTCAGCAGAGCTGCTGCCAGCGTTGCGACAGCCACTCTATAGCGGCACACGCTTTTTTTCCCTCCCAGTTTCCTACACTTCCACCTCTACACAGAGAAACCCTAATTTAAGGCAAGAAACAAAGAAAAGCAGAAAATAGGTGAAAGGAAGAGGCGACGTGTGCCCTGCTGGCTGGCCAGCATCTCCCCACCTAACCTAAGGGAAGATGTGGGCAGATTATCTGCCTTTTTCCCGAGCCTCACCACACTAGATGAAATCAAACAAATCAAGCTGGAAGATCCTTTCGCCTGAATCAAAGGGCTCCCGATCGAAGCACTTAAGAAGAGTCGAGGCACCGGGAGCAAGGTGGATATTCAGCACTGGAGCAGGCAGGTCCCTCCTCTGGCTCTGCTCCACAGCCACCATGGGAAGCACCCGATGATGCTGATGGGACCCCACGCAGGACAGCGTTATCCTGTCAGTGGGCTGCTGCAATAGCCCCCTGGTCTTTGTTCAAGTTTCATCTTAGGCAAGAAGAGCTTTTGAACCCGAAACCACGACAAATGGCTCCTACTGGGAAAACTGTGGAATATTTTGGGGAGGGAGTAATTGATTCCTCCTTTCTTTCCCCCACAGAGAAAACCTGATCTCCCTACCCGATTTTCACTTGTGAGTGGGATTACAGGATAACGCTCAGTTCCAGTGCTCGCTTATAAGTATTCCTGTGAAAAAACCTCAGGATTTTTTATAAAGGTACAAATTACCCAGCTGTGAGCAGGAAACACAGACCTACTCAACACCCAGCTGTTTTTCTCAGCAAACCTTTCATTCCAGATGATGCATTACGCGACCTTTTCCCAAACCGAGCAGAAACTTATTTGCATGGAAACTCACTTGTAAGCACACTTGCCTTGTTTTATTCCCTATCTCTTGTGATTCTCAGTACTCCGGCAGCTATTGTGCGCCGGAGCCCTGTGCTCTAGCAGGTTCCCCGGCAGCCTGATGCGAACCAAGGCTGGCAGACGCCTTCGCTGCCATGACCTCCCTGGAGCAGGGTGTCCCCCCTTGCCCCGGGTTCAGGGGACCGGGGTGACCTCGGCCGCAGCCATCCGGCCTCCAGCACGGCCGCAGACATCTCCCAGGGGAGGAGGCAGCCAAAAAAGCCTACTCACCAGAGGCAAAAGCCAGCATTTTTTTGAGGCCGTTCGGGAAGGTGGCAAATAGGAAGTCCGGATCTGAAGGAGTTGACTCAAAGCACCCTGCAACATTCATGCGGCGGGAACTTCGCCGGGTAAACCATTAACCACCATAAAGCAGAGCTGCGTAACTCCCTTTATCATCAGGCAAGACTTGCACACCCCCCAAATACACACACGCGGGCTGCATGTGTATATACGCAGACATATATATAACTACAGATATACATACATACACAGAGAGAAAGACATACAAATACGCACATATGTAATTTTTCCGAGGGCAGGGGAAAACGCTGGCACTCCCCCCTGCTCGGGGCGAGGCAGGCGCTGCCACCGCAGCCCCGCGG
>NW_008795017.1:3848307-3861029 GCF_000699145.1 Aptenodytes forsteri
TTTTCGGGTGCGGGGGGGGGCCGCTGCCGCCAGCCGTGGCGGCTCTGGAGCGGCCGCTGGAAGCGAGCACAACAGCCTCACAACACGCCCCACGCTCCCCTGCTGAGCAGGGCGATGCGGACGAGCCCCCGTGCCACCCAAAGTGCCCAGCTCCCATCCCAGCGGTGCCCCCCACCAAGGCTGATAGCGGTACAGGTGAATTTGGTGCAGGTAAATTTGGTACCGTCAGCTGAGCCTGCGGATGGGTGTAGTCCCATCCGGCCGGAGACAGGCGCTCGCGGTTCTGTGCGAGACGTGAACTTGCACAGCTTACCCGCGTACCCCATCACAAAATGGAGGGGATTTAGGGATTGATGCTAATCTGCTTCCCGAGGGAGGTAATTGGAAGCGTTGCTCAGCAATATGGCCTGCAGCACAGACAAAGAAATGAATCCTCCCGTTAGGATTTTTTTCCCCCCCCAGCTCCTGCCCAGCACATTTTCAAGTCAAAAATATATGGAGAGTTTAATGTAGTTGCCACTGTGCCTTATAGGTAGCTTTCACTCTGCCTCCCCTTAGAGGAGACTAAGTGAGCACATTCAGTGCAGTCACGAGATAGGAACTGAATAGAGCTGAAATCAAGGCCACACCAGGAAAAAGATACTTAAAGATTTTAGCGACAAACCTTGGGAGGCAAGGGGGGGGGCGGGAACAAACAGAAAAATACCACCGACACCAAAGCAGCAGTTTTTCAAAGCTTATCTCTGTACTAAGTCCAACAGATTTTTATAAGGACAGCGGAAAAAAGAAACCAACCCTTTCACGTGTACTCCAAAGCTTGAGTACATTGAAACTGAATACATTGATGCAAACAGATATGAAAACGTTACTCAATGATAACCATTTTCTCCAAGGCCTTTCACAAAGAGTTCAACCATTTTGCCAGCTTAAAAAAAAAAAAAAAAAAGTCAGCCCAAGGCAAAGAACAAGCTTGGAAACTAAAGAACCTGAGCAGTTAAAAACTAGAAGAAACTCGACCAGGAACATATAATGGAAAACTGTATGCAACCACCATCGCTGCCAACTTCACATACTTGAAGCTGGGTTCTCCTTGCAGGAGATGATTACGCGTGAGTAATCCCCTTGACTTCCCCGCAAACCCTTCCCTGCGCGAGCATTGCGCACGTAAGCATGGCGGCCGTGCCTCTCCGGCTGCTCTGCCAGGGAGGGCGGTGGCGTGGGCAATGACACCACCCTCTGCCCAGGAATAGGTGGCAACAGAACAAGTACCTACTTGAGGCCTCCTCCGAGATTTACAGCTCTTGGGGCTGACGTCTGGTGAGAGGAGGCAGTTATGGCACTCAATCCCACTTTCATTTTTAACGCGGTTGTCACCCGGTAGCCCCAACAGCAGCAGGTTTTCCTCTGCATGGGGCTGCCCTGCATCCTGCAGTGGACACGTCATGAGCTGGGACCTGCAGCCATTGCTGGAGGCTGCAGCGGTTCCTCACGAGGATGCCCTGGTTCGATGGGGCTTGGCAGCTGCGAGCGCCCTGCCCTCAGTTTGGGGTGATCCTCGGGTGGGTGTCCCTGTGCTGCACTGCAGCCCATTCAGCACAGTACTCAAATGTTTCTGTCAGGAGCTGCCTATGCTGGGAGACTCCAGGACATTTTATGGTCAGTGGATACTTACTTGAGAAGAACTCATGGCTGCTCCTCTCTTCAAGCCCTTTAGTATTCTGCATATTATCCCATGATAACTTGCATAAATACTGAAAATAATTCTGGATTCAACAATTATTGGGGAACACAACAAGAACCAAATGAGGTGTTACTATTATTTATACCCAACTTCTTTCTTCAAGAATTGCACCCTTCCGTCTGTGACTGGATACAAGATGGTGCAATCCAGATGACCAACGGAAGAAACACTGCCAAGATTTCAGATGATTTTGAGTCCTAATGCTTGATAACAAGCAATTTCTGAGTTACAGAAATCCCTTGGGAAACAAGGAAGGATGACCTTAGAAAGTCATCGGCTGCTCACAGACAATCTCAGACAAAAAGAAGCTGCAGATTGATTCCTGCAATGAGTTTGTGAGGGCTGTTGCTCCTGCTCTGCAGCCTCCCAGCTCTGCTCTTCTCTTCAGAGAACGTGCCACATGAAGACAGTCAGGCCCTGCACTTGCCAGTTAAGATCCATATGTAGGCAGTTACCTTCTCATATTATGCACTTAAGTGCGTACTTGAGCATAATACTATGAGAACTTCATGTTCTGTGAAATACTGTGTTCAGTTTTGGGCCCCTCACTACAAGAAGGACGTTGAGGTGCTGGAGCGTGTCCAGAGAAGGGCAACAAAGCTGGTGAGGGGTCTGGAGAACAAGTCTTCTGAGGAGCGGCTGAGGGAACTGGGGTTGTTTAGCCTGGAGAAAAGGAGGCTGAGGGGAGACCTCATCGCTCTCTACAACTACCTGAAAGGAGGTTGTAGTGAGGTGGGTGTTGGTCTCTTTTCCCAGGTAACAAGTCATAGGATGAAAGGAAACGGCCTCAAGTTGCACCAGGGGAGGTTTAGATTGGATATTAGGAAAAATTTCTTCACCGAAAGGGTTGTCAAGCATTGGAACAGGCTGCCCAGGGAAGTGGTTGAGTCCCCCCATCCCTGGATATTTAAAAGACATGTAGATGTGGTGCTGAGGGACATGGTTCAGTGGTGGACTTGGCAGAGCTAGGTTAACGGTTGGACTCGATGATCTTAAAGGTCTTTTCCAACCTATATGATTCTGTGATTCTATGAAAGTAGGCACATTTGCAAGATTGGGCCCACTGGGTGTATCTGGCTTATTTGAAGCTCTTCTGTTGATGGTGTTATGTTCATTAAGCCTATCTGTAATATTCCCGTGATGACCTAGCATGGGCCTTCTCAAACTTAAATCCATAGCAGCTCTGGCATCTCACCTTTTGTTTGTTTTTTCTTTCTGCTTTTCATTCTGTTTCCACAGTCAGGAGAGAGAAACAAAGAGGGATTAAATTAGATTCATCTGGATCATTCCAACTATGCTGAATTTGAAAATACCGTGTGAAATTCCTTCTGCTGTCTGGGGTATAATCACCAAGGGATTAGATGGAAACTAAAGTATTTGATGTGTGTGGCATGCTGCTATTCTTTACGTATCTGCCATAATAATGTGATCTTCAGAAGGCTATTGGTAATCTTGAATTATTACCTGCCTTCCTGTGGTTTGGCATGATAAACTCGAGGAAGAGATTAAAGCAATATTTACCTTTTTTGAGCTGTTCATCAGCTTGACCTGGACAGCCCAGCACCAGAAAAACAAAAGAAGAAACTGCTGGCAGGGATTAAGGATTCAGCCCACTCTTTCCCCATTGGTCTCCTGATACCTGTCATGGTTGTTGGGATGGAAAATGCTGGTGCTTCAGGAAGGGCTGGTTGGCAGTGGCGTCCTTGAAGGCGGCTGATTGCTTCAGCCGCTTTCAGGCCAGGTGTCTCGTGGAAAGCTTGTGTGGGTCAGACAGGCTTTGATCTGCCTCTCCCAGAAGAGCCAGGACTTGCCTCCACTGCAGACAGTGACAGCAAAAGCACGTCTTCTGGCTTTGAGCTGGGGACACGGTCATCCTGGTCATCCCCACGCGGCCCTCCTGGAGGTGGGTGGCTCTTCTCCGGGGGGAGCTGCTGGCCAGCAGTTTAAGCTGGGAAGGAGTGTCCTGCCTGGCCAGGGCATTTGCAGGACAACCTTGCGGGAGCGGTCAGAGGAGCACCCCCCTCCATCACTGAACATCCTCACAACTTACGTTTGATGGAAGAAAGCAATGTTTCAAAAGACACTAATTATTTTTTTCATCCTGTTTTAATCTTGCTTTTGGAAATCCCTCACTGAGGAATCACTTCAGAGAAATTCAAATGAAAACAGCAACGGAGAAGTGCAGCCGGTGTTATTTCACTGTGATAAAGCCAAGCTGGATGGCAGGTGCTTGGGGAAACATGAGGGAAAATTGTTTATCATCAGAACTATTTTCTTTGATAAGTTTTGTCTTCCAGTAAAAAAAACCTGGATGTTCATCTATAAAGCTTCCCATTTTTTTGCTGCCAGATGCTGGGGCTTGAATCTTTGCCTGCATCAGTTTAACCCCTCTTTGTACTCCTTGCATTTGCATTTCCAGCTTGGACATCAGAGGCAAATAAACATAACTTGGGAAATGCCAGCTGCACACATTGCTCTCACCTGCAGTATGGGCAAGCAGCATTGCCTGAACAGGCAGACCCAGTATTTAATGTACTACCAAAACAAATATGCCAAGGGGTTTTGCCAGTCATCTGGATCACAGAAACTGGAGGTGGAAAAGAGCAGGTAGGTTTTTACAGTGCATTCTCCTGCCAAAGCAGGATTGTTCCCTGCAGTATCTTCTAGTGTACTTTCCTGGCCTGTTTTAAATGACCTTGGAGGATGGAGAGAGGCAGGAGGGGGAAATCTGCTAGTACCCTCCAGAGTCTCTTTGTCTAGTTTGAATAATATAATGTGGAGCAAGTGGAAATGGGTGTTCAGAGAATTTACTTACAACACAATATTTAATGTAGGTTTTTTGCATGCTTTTTCATCTCCAACCTACTTGCTATGCCTGCCACTGTGCCAGTGACATCAGATAAATATAAAAAAAAAAGTAACAAACACAGTGGCAATATTCCATCATTGCATGATTTCTGCTCTTTCTCTTAGCAGGAGATTGTCTTGGGTGCTTTCTTCCCCTGCGAGGAAAAATGAATAGTAAGAGCTGTGATGATTGGCAGAAAGCCTGAGAACAGCAGATGTGAGCCTGCACAGCTGGACAAAGAAAAAAATGCACTTTGCTACCTACATTTGTATTAAGGTTGCCCCAGGGATACCCCAGTGCCTGCGGGGGACTTAGCATATGAGCAGCCAAAGCCATCAAGCACATTTACATCTATAAGAACACTTGGTGTCCTTTTCAAAGTCAAAGAGAACAACGGTTAAAGCAACATAAAGGAAATTTGGCTGCGTGGTTTTTCTCTCCGATAATAGAATGACTGAGGGAGGAAATATTAAAAAAAAATTAGGCCTGACGGAGGTGACAAATTTATGAATTAAACCAGCACATTTTCATTTCATTTACTGTTGTCTACCAGTTTATTACATGGGAATCCAAAAGAGACTTGATTTTGCCTCCCAGGCTGCAGTTGCTATGCCAGACACTAAAGTTAGATGTTTTAAATAAGATTTTAATATTAAAGCTGCTTACACAAAAAAGGGAAAAACCTTGCTAAATAGGGAAAATTAAAAAGCCTCATTTCTCTCCATGGTGCTTTACTGTAGTTTTGCACTCTGGGGTTTGCCACAATGTTTGCTGGGATTTACTATCAAAAAAAAGTGGGGGGCAGGGGGCGTGTTAACTAAAACTAATAAAAAAATTGGAATTTCCTGTGCTCCATAGCCTGCACACGCTTATTTCGAGTTGCATCTTCCAAGAACCCAGTTCTCCCGCGGGCTCTACGCACAAGGATACCTGCTATCAGGGCAGAGCAGCAGGGTTTTGGGTATCCACCCTTGATCCAGTGGCATGCTGAGGGCCTCAGCAGTTTTGGTCTTGGCATTCCCACCCGGGGTTTTAACCCACACCAGCAGCAGCAGCAATATCAAAACACAAAATGCTGTGTCTAACTTGTCTAAGCAGAAAATAACAGGGAGCCTTCGAAATGGAAGAGGTCCCACAGAGCCATCGAAAGACGGTCGCGTCTGTGGGATGCAACAGAGCGAACTCTGGGTTTGTGGTCCAAAATGGCAGATTTATGCTGAAAGAGGTGGGATAGAGTAAGAAAACTCAAGTGTTTCTATGCAGCAGAAAATACCAATGCTGTTACTTTTTTCTATTCTGAACCACAACAGCAAAATGCAAAAGCCAGAAATTAAGTGTGAAAAATATCTGTGTGCTTAAATGAAAATCAATGTTTTAGCCTGGCATTACAAAAGCTTTAAAAAGCAAAACAAAACAAGTATTTTTGTTCAATCAGGGCAATAAAAAATAATATAGTAAACCCGGTATTTCCCCACAGCTACTTTCGGTTTTGCTAAGGCCACTTTTTTTTCATACGGCTGAACAAAAGAGGAAAAGAAAGAAACCTGACAGCGCTTTCTGGGATGTTGGAGCCAACAAGATGCTAATTTAGCACTCTGCCGGCCTGTGTGCTCCAGGATGCCTTCCAGAGGCCTGCAAGAGCTACGGGACCCGACCTGCCAGCATCAGGATGCTGCTGCCCCAGCGCTCTGGGGTTAAGGGGCTTTGTATCATGCTGCACCCTTCACCCGGGGCTCAAGCCTTCTTGCTGGGACACCCATGTCCTCACACCACTTCCATCTGCATAAATTGACCCTGAAATACTTAATATTGAAATTCCTTTCAATACTTAAAGGGGGCTTATAAGAAAGATGGGGACAACTTTTTAATAGGGTCTGTAGCGATAGGGCAAGGAGTAATGGTTTTAAACTAAAAGAGGGTAGATTAAGACTAGATATAAGGAAGAAATGTTTTACAATGAGTGTGGTGAAGCACTGGCACAGGTTGCCCCGAGAGGTGGTGGGTGCCCCATCCCTGGAAATATTCAAGGTCAGGTTGGACGGGGCTCTGAGCAACCTGATGTAGTTGAAGATGTCCCTGCTTGTTGCAGGGGGGTTGGACTAGATGACCTTTAGAGGTCCCTTCCAACCCAAACTATTCTATGATTCTATGATATTTCACTCCTTGAAATCAGAGCTTGAGGCAGCAGAATTGGGACATTCCTGCAGTAGCACGAAGGATCTGGTGATTATCTAAATGCGTAATCGATACCACCATTTAATTATTAGTGTGCATTTGTCAAATGCCCAACAAGGTGATTACCCTATTTAAGGATTTTCTCCAGGCATAAACCAACCTTTTTGTAAAATTACTAACTTTTTTCTTATTGAAAGTGTTGTTAATTAATACTTTTATTGTCCTCCCCTGTGATTTGCTTTCTCTTAATTACCAACAGGAGCAATACAAGAGTGCTCCATCGCCTGTGCCAAAATTAATCTGACTTCCTCCAAATTGCACTGAATGATCCACATGGCTTTGCCTTCGGATACTGAGCAGGAGACCTTGATCCCATGGGAAATGCTGCTTTATGAGGTCCTCTGATTTCACAGAATCATGGAATGGTTTGGGTTGGAAAGGACCTTTAAAGGTCATCTAGTCCAACCCCCCTGCAACGAGCAGGGACATCTTCAACTAGATCAGGTTGCTCAGAGCCCCGTCCAACCTGACCTGGAATGTTTCCAGGGATGGGGCATCCACCACCTCTCAGGGCAACCTGTGCCAGTGTCTCACCACCCTCAGCGTAGAAAATTTCTTCCTTATACCCAGTCTGAATCTACCCTCTTTTAGTTTAAAACCATTACCCCTTGTCCTATTGCTACAGGCCCTGCTAAAATGTTTGTCCCCATTGTTCTTATAGGCCCCCTTTAAGTACTGAAAAGCTGCAATAAGGTCTCCCCAAAGCCTTCTCTTCTCCAGACTGAACAACCCCAACTCTCTCAGCCTTTCCTCATAGGAGAGGTGTTCCATCCCTCCGATCATTCAAGCATGCGGACAACCATGTTTCACGCACTGGGCTTTGCCTGAAAAATCCGCATGCGTTTCCCATCGGATGGAGGTCGCAGCGTACGATCCCACAAAGCCACGGCAGCCTGTGGGCTTAGCAAAAGGCGCTGCTAAGGCCTCCGACCCACTGGGCACCAGGGTTAGGTTGGACGGGCTTAGCTGGGACAGGCAGCAACGGAGGCTCAGTGCATGACCTGGTGGGTGCAGGAGGAGGGGGAGGCAGAAGGACACATCGACGTGGTGGGCCTGGGACAGGCACACAGGGGAGCAGCATCCCCCAAGGAGCTTGATTGGCAGCTGGTGCTGCTCAGCCGATGAGGATACCACAGCAAAATGTAGAGGGCTCTTGCTGAAATGGGAGGACTTTTCTGAAGGGCAGGTTACTTTCTGGCCCTGCCAAGCATCCTGCCCTACCTTTGCCACAGCACTACCAAAACATGCATTTTTTATGAAACAAGAGAGAGAGGGGCAGCAACTTTGCAAATAAAAGCAATTGCAGTTTTCAGGGAAGTATAATCACCTTTTATCACAACACAAACCATGAGGCATTTTGCTTCAAGCAGAGGATATATTTCCCCCTCCAAACAGACAACAATCCAATAAAAGAGCCTGCTAGCAGGATCCTGGACAACACATGACACTATGTTCTCATCAGCATCCCGCTGGTGTTCTGGCAAGGTACTGGTGCTCATGGCACCCGCTGGTGCGGCCGCTCTCAGACGATACACCCAACAGTGTTCAAAGGCAAACAGTGGCACAGCTTATTGAAGCCACAGCAGCTTCTCTGCACTCAGATTGCCATGCAAATACCGCCAGATTTTTCATATTATCATGATACCATGTGTCCTGTTTTATCTAAAATGATATCCAGGCAAGTAAGAGAAGTTCAGTTACTTACTCCATGCTGGGGGTGTCTGAATGACATTAATTCTGTCTGATAGAGACTTTTAGAGACATTCCTTCATGCTGACAGAGATTAAGAAGCAATAAAGGGCACCCAATGAGTTCCTAAACCAGATGAATTCCTAAAAAGTGCTGGACTGGGTCACCTTTAACATAAACTGGTAGAGTTTCAGCACTGCTTAATTAATGACAGTTTGGCCTCAGCCATGCAAAGAGCACATTTCTGCCCTTGGATATGTGAACTCCCAAGAGCAACGCAACTGCCGCTTTTCTTTGGGCTCCTGTTGGGAACAGCCAGCCTTTAATGGCATATAAAATTTAGGTTTTGGTAACAAAAAGGTAGGTAAACAAGTTACACTAGCAGGGGCAGAAAGCAAAAAGTAGGGACTCTGGAGCCTTTGGGGTTTTCCAGTGTCTTCCTCTCCTGGCTGCTTCTCTTTATGGTTTTCTTTCACATTGGCAATACATTTTTCCATTGGAAAAAATGTCATTTTTTCTGAGCCATCCCTGCAGGAAATCTCCCATTGTAGCGGGGTCCTCTCCGCCAGGCAGCAGTGGGTGCTGGCAGCTGCCATCCTCCCCAAGGCAGGTCCCACCCAGGTGGTGGTGTTGAAATAAAAATACAGACATCCTATTAATAGCCAAACTGTAGACAATTCCAGATGTGGAATTTGGTTTCTGAAATTACAGACCCGACCAAGCCAGGCCTGAACCAGTAAAATTCAGCTGTGTTTCCTCTGACTCATAACTGGTTTTTCAGAGAGGTTTTCAATGAAATTTCTTCAGCAATTCCTGTGTTGTTGTCTGACTCATACTGAAACACCAAAATCATTATTAAAGTGAAATCATAGCAAAGGAGGTGTGAATACTTGGTATTTACCAGTTTAAAATGCATTAGAAACCATATTTCGCTATGGAGCACGCTTTGTCCAATAATTAAATACTGTATTATTTACAAAAGCAAGCAAAAAATCTGTCATATAGGGCACAGAGGAAGTCAAGCGCTTAAGAAACAACAATTTTGAAATGTAAGGTTAACTTATTCTTCAATAAACCTTCATTTATCCTCCTGGCACGTGTAATATTTGTGTTCAGCATCCCACCCGCTTTCAGTCTGAAGCCCCCGTCCACTCCAGCAGGGAATAGGATGCTCAGCGTGAAGGATGAGGTGTTCAGATGACCCAGGGATGGGCAGTGGTACAAAGTACATGGCTGTGAGCAGCACTTCCCGATTGTGGGAGCAGAAATGCATGCAGGGGTGGGGGCAGAGGTGCACCCACAGCCCCCCCCAACAGTGCAAAGTGATGGGAAAGAGGGGTTGGGCAGGTTGCTGAAGCCTCCATCCCTGAGGAAAGAACCCAAACCTGTTGTGTTTTGCTTTTGTTAAAGGGTGATTTGCTGCAGGAGGACTGGTGGTGTCATGCAGGCGTTAGTCCATTGCCCTCCCCATGGGTTTGCAGCATGGGAGCAGCATCCCTTTGCTTGATGCAAAGCTGGGGGGAGGACGGGACGGGACTTGGCCCCCATCCATGGCAGGAGCCCAGCTAACCCTGCCTGGGTTTTGCAATGCCATAAAGCACAGGGGGCTGTGAGGTGGACATCAAAGGTGGTGGGTTTGGGGAAAAAAAAATGCTGCAACAACAATTGCAAAGCAATTTCTTTGCTTTTTAAATTAAAATTCAAACTGTTGCTGTGGAAGAAGGGACTGAAAAAAATCTCCCAAGTCTGGGAGCTCATATTTACCCTCTCACCAGCTCTGTAGATACTTAATTTGAACGCTGCTTCATCTCCTGTCTCTCTCATGTATCATCGCTAATTAAAGTACACACTCTGCACTTACCCAAACGAAGATGTGGGAGGCAGAAGAGGTTCAATCTCATTTTCTACTGCTGTATTGCCTCTGTAGAGCCAGCCACAGGGGAACCGGGGTCCTGCTCAGAGCCTGGCGGCTGCAGCATGGACCCTTCACCATCACTCCATGCGATGGAAATCCCCAGCGTGTGAGTGGCAACCTCCAGGGGAAAGGGCTCAGTGAAAGAAGTGTCTGTGATTCCCCAGGCAGATGGGGCGAGCCTGGCAAGGGACGGAGTGACACCCCAATGCGGGCGCTTTTCCCCACATGTCTGTGCTGGAGTCCACTCTGCCCCCAGCCGAGGAAGCCAGAGGAGCTCTGCTGGCAGCAGCCTTGTAGGTCCGTGCTTTGGTGTCTCCATGCCCTCCAAACATGCCTCATAACTTCCAACTCAAGTGAAATTTGAACAAAGCCTTAGGGCTGTAAGGACACATTTCCCCCAGCCTGCACCCCAGAGAGACAACCCTCTGGCATGTCCCCTAGAGCCCAGCCATCCCCGACCGCACGTCCACTCGCTCCCAGCCAGCAAAATGAGATTGCTAACGTCTCCCCAGCTTCTGGTTCCAGGCTAGAAGTCTGTCTCCTTCAGCCTCCCCACTGCACCCCTGCTCCACTTTACTCCCATCCCAGCCAAAATGTGGGGGTGTTTTTGACAGTGCCCAGTTCTGCAGCCACACTGGTCCCTGTGCTCATCGCAAACCCTCCTGCCCCACTATGCTACAGGTGGCATCAACCTGTAACGGGTAAAGGGTTACTTTAAAGCCTATGAATACCAGGGAGGGAATACAGACGTTACTAGGCTCAGAGATTATGAGTGCCTCAAAAGATTCAAGGATATGGTGTCAGAGAAGAAAACGCTGAACACAGCATGTTTAACATTTGGCCAAAGTCATTCCCTCATCCCCGTCTGAAGCACCAGCATGCACTCCACTCTGCATGAGCCAAATGCAACCGTGTCCATAAAAGCTGGGGAAAAGTGCTGCTGAGAACTTCCACAGCTCTGAATAATTAACTCCCAGAACTATAAAAAGCTACGAGGGAATGAAATTTAGAAAAATCTAGTTTTAGGATAATTATAGTACAAATCAGGAGAGCACTTAGACCCAAGACAGATGCATTAGTAGGACAACCGAGCACAGTGGGTCAAATTCATACTTGACAGAACTGCATAGTCTTCTACAGAGCTCCTCCCGGGATGGATTCAGCCCAGGGAGAGAAAGCAGACCCTGTAGTTAGATTGATGAAGTGAGTAGAAATCTAAAATAGCACCTCTTAATATAGAAAGCATAGAAGAAATGAGTGAAATTGTTTCAGGTTAGCATTCCTGCCCCAGCTGTAAACAGGGAGGGATATTTTCTGAAATATTTTGTTATAACGCTAGTTTAGCCTGCTTCCCCCCACCCTGCCTCCACTATCACGTCTACTGTGTTACAACTGGTCCTATAAAATCTCCATTTGTTTGCAGACCTTATCACATTTGGGCTTTTTTCAAAGTTCCAAATGCTGGAATTCATGTGTTGCTTGTGAACACAGACTTCAGTTTTCAAACCAATTATATTTCTAGTCCGTATTTTTCATGGCAAGTTTGAAAACGTTAACCCTGAGCCCTGAGTCACCAGCAAGCAAACAGATGTTTTCTTCCAGTTTCCCAGTTTTTTAAGCCAGTCATTACAATGTCCAGTTCAAGGTGTTGAATCCTTGGGACTACTCATTTAACTTGCCACTCTCAGGTAAGGGGATGTGGGATTTTTATAGCTTACAGACTGACACATGTAGTCAGGCTGTATACTGGGCATGTTTTAACTGAATACTGAAGGAGCCAGCGTTGGGTGACTGGTTTATGGCTGGTACCATGCAACCCAAGTGCCAGCATCTCAGCGGGCTCCCCGAGGCTCTGCACAGGGCTTCCCGGGACAGACTCTGGCCTTTACGTGTTGCTTCCTGGAAAAAGAGCATACCCACACAAGAGGCAGAAGTTTATTGCCTTTTTTTGACAACAGCAACAGATCACCTGAGAATTCAGTTTTATGCAAGCCAGAAGTGGCAGGCTGCTCACAGACTAACAAACAGGAAGATTATCACTGCTCCAGAAAAGATGTTTTAATGTCTGTCCTGGTTTCGGCAGGGATAGAGTTAATTTCCTTCCTAGTGGCTGGTACAGTGCTGTGTTTTGGATTTAGGATGAGAACAATGTTGATAACACACCGATGTTTTAGTTGTTGCTAAGCAGTGCTTACACTAGCCAAGGACTTTTTAGTTTTCCATGCTCTACCGACTGAGAAGGCTGGAGGTGCACAAGAAGCTGGGAGGGGGCCCAGCCAGGACAGCTGACCCCA
>NW_008795017.1:3861076-3873459 GCF_000699145.1 Aptenodytes forsteri
GGGTGGTGAGCAATTGCATTGTGCATCACTTGCTTTGTATATTCTTTTATTATTATTGTTATTAATATTTTATTTTATTTCAACTGTTTTTATCTCAACCCATGAGTTTTCTCACTTTTACTCTTCCGATTCTGTTCCCCATCCCACTGGGGCGGGGGGGGGGCAGAGTGAGCGAGCAGCTGTGTGGTGCTCAGTTGCCAGCTGAGGTTAAACCACGACATGTCCAATGCCCTGGTTCAGCGTGACTCTCGGTGGCACAGGACCAGGCACTTCCACTCACACCTCCCGGCCAAAGACGTGCAGAATGGCAGAGGGGTCTGTCCTGTGTCAGCTCATGTTTCCATGAGCTCCATGTTATGGCATTATTCATTCCCAGTATAAAGTTATTGGGTACGGTCATAGCATGCTATCAAACGAGCGCTTTTTCCATAATGGTAAGCCATGGTTTTCTATAGACTTCATTTATTAAGAGCATTGGCATCCTTCAAAGTGAAAGGCTCTCCTATAAGCCCATGCCATTCCTTGAACTTAAAATGTGCATAAGAGGAGATGTATTGTAAGCAGATACAGTCTCCTTCATTCGCAAGTGCGGAAGCTGTTTGACATCACAAAAAGCAACTGTAGAGAGGAAGGAAGGGTTACTGTATCAATCAAAAATGCATCCAGCTCTGCTGTGGGGATCTTGCTGCAAGGGGAACAAAAGGCCATCTCTACGAGACTCAGCTTTTTAGAGCTCTTAAGCTCTTAAGTGGATGGCAGGTAAAGCATCACATATTTCCCTTGTGTCCAAAAACATTAGGGTCAATTGAAGAGAAGAGCATGTGGTAAGGGTACAGATGATGAAGAAATGGAGAGTACGCTTATTAGCTTATAGACAAGGCAAAGCAAGTGGGAGCTGCAAGCACAGAGGAGGGCAAGATGACAATTCAAAGCAATGCTGACAAGTTGGGGAAAAGGCCTGGAAAAACGGATGCGGTTCAGTAGAGACGCATGTGAGGTAGACGGGAACAATCAGCTGTGCAAACACAGCCTGGGTTCAGCTGCAGCAGCTCTGCCAAAAAAAGGTCTGAGAGGGTGGTTGTGGATTGCAGAGTGAACATGAATCAACAGCGTCACGTTGTTGTGGAGAAGACAGACGTTCTAGGGTAAATAAAGGAGAAGCAGAGCCCATACAATGGGAAATCACCCTTCCACACCAGCCAGAGTGATGCACTGTGGCTTGAGGAGTGGCACTTGCAGAGATCCTGGCTGCCGAGCAGGGAGGTGGAAAACACCCTGAGAGCAGAGGCTGACTGAATTGGGGTTTAGCCTAAATATGTGAAGCCTGAAGGGAAACATAATTCTCCAGCTATGTAAAATGTTGTTTTAAGTGGAGGGGGATATCTGCAGTGAACAGGAGAGATGAGCTTAAATTAAGGCATGTAAGAGTCAGAGCATGCATGGGAAAAAAAAAAATCTGCAGGTAAGGGCAGCAAACCACTGGACTGGATTTCTGGGGGGGATTGAAATTTCCATCACGCTACAAACAGGTCAGACAAGTGGTGGTTAGGGATGATAAAGTGGTACAACCTGCCTTGACGCTGGAGAAAAGATTAAATGAGCCCTTGTGAATCTTTCTAGTCCTGTTTTCCTGTGATTTATCAGAGGATTCGCAGCTGCAGTTTTCCACGCTTTCAGGGTTTAAAAACACAGCTCTACTGGCCAACACTGCAGTGGAGATGTGGGAGAAAGTGGAAGCCCTCTTGTCTAAGCCCAGACACCCCACCAGTTTTGGAGCAAAGCTCCCGTGAAGTCACCAGCAAGCTGTGCTCCAGTCTCCTGGGGAGCTGAGAAAGTAACCCTCAAAGCTTTTCTCTCCAGTTTTTGTGGAAATAAAATATCAACAAAAAATTATGGATGGGCCAAAATAAGAGCAGTATTTCAATTCAGATTCCAGGTTGTTTAACCCTTTCCTCTCCCATCATCCCTTGTCAACATCTAGGTCTCTTCAAAGTCAAGGTGAGAGAAGAAAACTCAAATTCCTGTCCTGGAAGTGCCAATGCCAAGCTGTTGACTTTTCTGAATTCCTTCTGCTTTTGTAGCAGAAATGATTCACAAATTGAGATTCACACGGCCTTTCAGTCCCCCAGAAGCTGTTATGAATATGTTGGCTCAGTTCTAGTTCTTTCGTTTGCTGTTTTGGGGGGAAGCAGCAGTGCCTCCCGCTGCCTAACAGCATGGTGGGTGACAGAGAAGGACAAAGCCAGACTCTTTACAGATATGCAGAAGAAGAGGACAAGGGACAGCGGTCACAGATGCAGCAAGGGAAATTCTGGTTAGAAACGAGGAAGACATTTTCATCATGAGGGTTGGTGGTCAAGCACAGGAAAAAGTTGCCCAGGAAAGCGATGGTATCTCCATCCTGGAGTTTCAAAACTCAATGGGACGAGGCCCTGGGCAACCTCACCTAACTTTGAAGTTGGCCATATTGGGATCAGGGGTGGGACTAAGACCCCAGGGGACCCTTCTATGATGCCAGTGGAGGTAAACCAGAAGTTTCCTAAGTGACAGCAGAATTTCCCATACTTATTCATACCTAGAACACCCTTTTCCCCTGGATTTAAGTTGGCAACAGTTAGTGTGTGTCCCCAGGCTGCCCCAGTCCTACCCAGTGCCACCAAGCAGCTGACCCAGGACTTGCTGCTGGGTCTGTTCCACGCCACATCCCACCCCTCAGCTGTCCTTGGCACATCTCTCTGGCTGGGCTCTGGAGGCTGGTTGATAAGGACAAACATCTCATTTACCTGCTTTGTTTCATTGCAACAGAATGCAAATGAAGTACGTATACCAATATGGTCTTAAAAAAAAAAAAGATAAATGAACACCCTTTCTTTCATTGCTGTGCCACTGCAGCGTGGGAGAGGACAATTTATGCTAACTCCTCTCCCTTTCTCATAGCGTTTTTTGGTTTTTCAGGGCCTTAGTAAATCCACCAAATGTCAGCCAGAGAAGACACACCATAGCAGTAATGGGCGTAATCAGTACAATCTCAAAAAGCACTTTACAAAGACTGCAAAGCATTCTCCCTATCTGAAAAAAAGTGAAAAACATCAAGACCAGCATGTTACTCAGATCACAATGAGCACCTTAAAGCCCTGAAGGCAACCGATCCTCCCAAGTCTCACACATGTTTTTCCATAGGCCTTGCTCACAACTGCACCAAACAATATTTGCCTTCACTGTACCTGCTGAATGTCTAGCCATGACTACAGGTCACCAGAAAGGGCAGAAGCCATTTTGACTTTCAGAGCCAGGGTGATTTGGCACAACAGGGCTATTAGGACATGACTGTCTTGTAACCAAGCCAATTTAGCACAGCTCTGGAAGCCCTATGCTGATGCAACCATGACAGTATACGTAAGGAAACTATCCTGTCTTCTTGCAACACTTTTCTGCCTATTAGCTAAACAATAAATTTTTAGGAGTGTCCTATTTCTTTGCATAGAGATCAGGTAACTAAAGGCAAGACAATATTTAAAAACAGCACAGAAACTTCTTGATTAAAACATTAAAAATCTGAACATACCTTTACATCCACCATTATAAAGGGATACGCAGGGTTGACAAGGCTTTCATTGCCTCCATGGTGTGGCTCTCCTGATAAGCGGGGTACTTAGTCGTAGGTGGTGCTAAAAGAGCCTTTCTGGGTGCTTGCATAGGGAAAGGATGGATGAGACAATCGATCTGCTTGAATTTAAAAAGACAGATTTATGAAGAATAATTGCCTTCTAACTTGGCAGAGAATGTGTACTGCCTTTAAGGGATTCACAGCTGTGTCCTGTTCTCGTGGAGTTAACTGAGCTTAGAAAAAAACATTTGATCTATTCTTCCTTCCTTAATTCAACATAGCTGAGAATCTCCCAGGATATTTCTATTTGAATTGCAGCAGGCTTTCCATTTCCATGTGTTGGCAGTGAATATCTGTCACACTGATGGCATTTTCTACATGGAAAGTATCACCAACACTTACAGTATACAGCAGCATATACATCACCCAAATGGCTGACTCTGTGTTGTAGGAAAAGCAAGATGGGCTACCTTTTCCTCTGACTACAAATGCAGGTTGCCTTGAGCAACATGAGTTCTGCAGCCAGATTCCCAGATTTTGTACCATTTCTGTGCTCGATTGACAGCTCTGGCATTTAGCTTCATTTAAAGCTAAGCCACAATTAAGTACAAAACAAATAGATCAGGCAGCAGAACCACTCATGTTCGTAACAAGCTTCCCAACTTCATCCATCATTTCCTGCAACTCTGTGCAAAGATGTCTGACTCTCACCATTTAAAAAGACAGATTTTTTTAAAAGTTTATATTTGCACAGTACTTGAACACAGCTGGAAACTCCCTGTATAACCTTCTTCGCAGGGGAGAGGAGGAGGCAAAATCCCCTGCAGTAGCTCCTGAAAAGTGACCACAGAATTAAATGAGTAATACAATAACCATGAGCCTAAAAGAAGAGGGAAAAGTAAATTTCAGCTCCAGACCAAAGCTTTTTTTTTCTTTTCTTTTTTTCTTCCAGATACAGAATGCTGCTGCAATAGGCCTATATGATGTTGACGGTATCAGCACTGAAACCAGCATTTATAGAAATATGATGCAGCCACCACCAGAACTGGTTTGCAAACCCTCTCAGACATTACCTACCTGCCCTGACTCAGACTCTGAAGCTCATAATTTAACTTCTTTTACTTAGATGAAGAACCTGAGTAGAGTTATGGAATCATATTCCCAAGGTAAATCATTAACACCGACAGAAAATTCTGTCCCATGAAAACTGTGTTTCCAGGAAAGTGCATGAACCCTGTTCTCTGCGTGTGTTAAGCACATCATTTCTCCACTGAAAGTGTGTCTCAAGGTTAGTTTCTTTTGTGTGGACTTTTGCAAGGCAAGAAAAAGCCTGTTGTGACACACACAATGTCTGTTAGGCTCTGCTGGACATAGAGGGACCCAGACATTGCCCAAGTCCATGTTAGGACCCGGGTACGCCCCAACTCATCCCTTCAGCCCACAGAAAGGAAACCCTGAGCGTGGTCCCAGCATGGGGACCAAGGCTGCACGGGACAGGGCCACAGACCCCTGCCTCATTTTAGACTCAGTCTAAGTGCAGATGAAGCAGCACTCAATATGAAATTTAGGTTAATATATTGTTAATATTAAATTGTTAAATTATATATTTCTGCTAAACCCAATATTTGATAGTTTTGAATCCTACTCTGTTTTAGAAGTAAGACTCTGACACACTTTTTTGTGTTGATATGGTGATCGAAAAGGGCCATTTAGGCCATCTCTGCCAGAAAAGCATTGCCCTGGAGGGGTACTTTTTCAGTCTTGTTTTTAATATCCCCTCATTTCCCTGAGAGCCATTCAAAGGTCTGTTTCATGACCTGCATATAGAATTTATCCTGGCACTTACAGGATATACATATGCTAAAGGCATGCAGAAGTCAAACAAGGCTTCAGGAAAAATTTCCAAATGAGTAAATTCAATTATTTGAGTTTACTCTTGCAAATTCATTATTATTTTGTAGCAGCTCTACAAACAACCATTCAGTGACCATGGGATCGTTCATAGTGCACCCCATCAAGGTGGTCAAACTCAGGATGTAACTGGGAGCACAGGGGAAGGTCCCTTCCCTGTACTAATGTCACGACTGCACTCAGACAGCTCTGAGAGCCGGCAGCCCCTTGCACTGCCACTCAGGGGGCCTGCCAAGACTGCTGGGTGGTCTCCTGGCCCCCATGATCCAACAAGGGTGCACCCCTAAGCTCCCTGCAAGACAAATCATCTTTCACAAAAGCCTCCTCAGTTGGATTCAAGAGCACTAATCTTGTATTGGAAATGTATTGCTCTTGCAAACGTTACCTCCAACAAATATTTTGCAGAGACTCAAGGCTGCTTCTTCAAAACAAGCCCACATCAGTCATTCACAACTGAAATACTGCTGCTCACATCTCCCTGGCTCTGAATGGAAGCACAAAGCACCCCCCATACACCCCCAGCCTCCTGCCTTCATGACTCAGCTGCATCCCTCACTTCTCCCCCAGTCTTTCACTTCTGCTCCCAGCCAAGGTATCACACCCAGCCTGTGCTCAAGCTGCAGGATTGCCAATTTCCTATGATCAACACCCCTTGGCTACCCGCTAAGTTTAATACCTGCCTGGTCCATTCATTGCATCTCCACATCAACCCTGCTCAAATGCTGACAATCCTTAACAGCCCTTTCGTTGCCACCCAAGTTGTCTCTCCTGTATGAGATAAGCAGACCCTTAACCCAGGTGGCAAATAAGTGCTAGGGTTTGCCATATGGATGTGAATGGACCGCTTCAGGTTTGGCATGGAAACACACAGAGCTCTTCATTTTCTGCAGCCAGTGTTAATACAAAATATATTAAGTTCAATATCTCCTCTCTCCTGTACTTCTCCCTCCTGAAGTATCACGCATCCTGCCAGTGCTCTGCCAGTCTGTCCCAGTTGTCTTGTCCCCTGAAGTATCACGCATCCTGCGGTATGATGTGCTCTGCCAGTCTGTCCCAGTTGTCTTGATGAAGCTTGGCAAAGCAATTCAGTCCTTGGCTGATATTATATAAGATATTAGAGTGTTCTGAAACATGTCTGCCAGCATTTTGACAGTATTATTCAACGCTATCACTAGAGACTAGTCTGCTTAATCTTGCGGCCTTGTTCCTCAGAGGTGGCCTTGTCCCGCAGCAGTGACTGAGGAGGCTTTCCACTGAAATGTCTCAACGCTTTTCTGCTTCCCTGATACACTGGCCTGCTGTCTCTTGTGTGTATGGGGCACCTCAGCTGTCTCTATGCTCCACCCCAAAGCAGTCCTTACCCAAACCGGGCTGCTTCGATCTGTGAATCCTTTCAAACTAAGCTAGTGGAGCAGAGACAGCAAACTCTTGCCTTCTGTGTAGGAAGTCACTCACATTTTACTTGACATTCTTTCTAGTCCATTTGTTGGGGAAGATGCTAAAGAAACCCAGTCATCCTGAATTTGATCTTAGAAGGTCATATGTCCCATTGGTTACAGACCCACCTGCCTCCCCACCATCTTCTCTTGCTTCATATCCCAGCTCCTTTCTGTGCTTTTTACCCTGTTCCTATTCCTACCACCCAGATTACCCTGTCTATCTTTACATCTGTTCCCCATTCACCAGTCTGCCTCATTTTCATCTGCTTTTCACAGCTCTGCTTTGTGCATCCATATGCTTCAACTGCAAGCATAGCATTTCTTTGCTCTTGGCTCCAATGCCCAATTACAAAGGAAGAGCTCCAGAGACTATGCGGGCTGGAGCCTCGGGTTTGGAGATGAAATCATCCAAGAACTTACCCGCACCACCATATATCTAAAGTGTACGTGAAATAGTGGTGTGGGTTTTTTCAGAGGTTTGTATCTTGGCCAGATTTGGGTGAGAGGGAAAACTGAAAACTGATCCACTTGCAAATCAAACCCTCCTACTTAGCTTCAATTCCTGCTCAAAAATGAGGCACTGCAGCTTGGGCTAAAGAGCTCCAAGAATTCTGACTTAAGGAAATTAAACTGGTTTGCGTCAGGCTTTTTCCAAATTTGCTGGATCAGATTTCTGAAGCTTGCAAAGCCACCAAGCTCTGGGATAGGCAGTATAATACGTAATCCACTTGAATTCAATCTTATTTGACAAGGCATAAGCAACTAAAAACAGGACTTGAGAATGGAAATTGTTTAGTAACTCTAAGTCTACACAGCTGTGCAACTCTAAATAGTCTTCTCCTCCAAGAGTCTGGAGGCACAGAGAAAAGGTAAGCCTTGATGAAATACAAGTTACCTGTAATAGTCTTCATATTTAGTAACATAAAAAATTAGAGACTAAACAAGCTTTATCTCATTAAGTGCCAGAAAAATGTCAAGTTTTGTTGCCAGCAGTCATCTTGAGCCCCTCCTAAATACCCAGTTCAAGCTTCTGAAAGACAAAAAATGCAAGATTGAGTTACAAGCTGAAGGGAGACCTTTCATGGCCATGTATTATAGCTCAGGAATCCCTTTTTCAATTACTCAAAAAAGTAGGTCTCTATGTTACCCTGTACCATGCTGCAGAACATGACATTTCCAAGTAACTTGGGCCTGCCATGGGCTTTAGTTTACCCTTAATTAGAAAGGGGTTCTCACCTCAAAGCAAAGCTGACATTTGCTCTCATTTGCTGACGGCAATTATGTGTTTACCTAGCACTTAACACAGCAGAGCCCCAAGCTTTGCCCCTTAAGTGTTACAACAGTATGAATCAACGATATTACTTCTCTATTACCATCACAGCTATTCCCCAGCTCTTTCTTTCCATCTCCACACTTCACAGAAGCAGGTGCCATTGCTCCCACTTCAGTAACAGCAATAGCTGCAGTCTCTGGCTCACGTCCCGTCCTGACCCTGACGCTGCAGGCTGCCTTTCCCACCCCAGTCCTCTTTCACACATGCGGACCCAGATATTTGTCTCTGAACAAGATTGGGAGCTCTGTCCTCCACTTAGTGCGTATCTGCAGCTCCTTTTCGGAGAAGCCTGGGACACTAGTTTTTCTGGATGTGGGGATCTAATCTACCCACCCATCTATGGTAAAGGAGGAAAAAAACAATGCCTCTGGCTTAGGGATCTGCTAGACGTTGTTTCAGCTCTTCACGTAAACCGTCCTCCTTGCAGATCACAACCTGCCAGACCATCCCCAAACACATGCACCCAAGTTGGCTCTGAACCTATCTACACCACACAGCCCCCGAGCAAGGCGGCTTCATCACTACCCTCATCCTCAGCCACACGCGCTTTCTCCAGTTGCTGTCACAGCCTTAGTGGAGGACTTCAGCACTGCAGAGGCCCCTTTGCCATTCCACCTTCACGACTTCGTCTTTACAAGATCTCACTGTCATACATCGGGGTGTTGCTGTCTCTAAGAACAAAGCCCTGCAAATACCCACCTTCAAATAGCCAAGCAGCATCGGTTACTGATTGCCTCTTGCAGACCCTCACGGAGTTATAAAACTCACACAGCGTGACTGTAATAACTATACGGCGGATTACCCAGATCTTCCACTGCTCAAAATTTTAACACACAGAGCCGAATAGCATCTTTAGCCATTTACCACTAAGAATGAGAGAAACTTCAAAAAGAAAATAGAGCTCCTCCTCTCAATAACTCAGAAGAAGATATGCTCTTTCAAGACTCTGTAAATATATCTTCTCGCATTATGTAAAATTAATTTCTGTATCAGACTAAGCTGAAGAATTATTAGGATGAAATGTTGCTTAAAATGCTCCGTGTTACTGATTTTATCAGTTACTACTTACAGCTTTAAAAAAGTCAATGCCATCTAATAGTGTCCATATTTTATCTGTTGAGAAATCTAATACTCTCAGAAAAGAAGCAATATCAGACTGCATGGTCAGTCTTACTTGGAAGAGAAAATACGATTCTGAGAAATTTAATCTTGAACAATAAGAGAAAGAAAATGGTGAAACCCAGCTGCTATGTTGCATATGCACATGGAAGGGGAGAAGAAATAAAATTATTGTGATCAATAGGGAGAACATCTTACAAATAATGCAGATGCCAGCATAAAATAGTCTTTGTTTCTGGTGTTGGTAATGAAAGATAAGAAGATTGCTGCAATATCACACCAGTACTATGAGTGCATTGTATTTAACGTATAAATTAAAATTCTGTCAATAATCCCAGGTACAGAGTGGCCTGTGTACGCAGAAGGTATTAGTTTCTGAAATTCAGGAGTGCAATGGTGAATGTCTCATAATCATATTAACATCTCTTTCTCCCATAGTTTATGTAACATACTACCACCCATATGCTGCTGTTTACCCTACGGTAGTATCCGGATGCCCTGACTTGGGGTCCCACTGTGTGAGAAGCTGCAGTTTCAGTTAAAAAGACTGTGGCTACTGCCACTGGATACCGACACGTGGGTGAAGGGTGGAGAAAGGCAAGCAGTGCCTAGGCAGTAAGTGAATCCTGAAAAAGGAGCACGTCTTGTCTTCATTTAAACATACTCGTAAATGCCTGGCACAAGTAAGCCTAACTAGATTAATCTAGTAGCAATGAAAATCTCTCTCCAAGGGATAATCTCACCTCTCATTATACAGCAACTGTGTCAGAGCTTGCTTACTCCCTCACCTAGTCCAAGGCAAGCCCTTGCACACTTCCATCAACAGCATTGAGTTGCATTAAAAAGCATAGTTAAAGAGGCCTCCTTTCAAAATGAATGCAACCATAACACATCAGGGCTTCACACGTGGAAGGATGAAGCATGTTTTTGCACTAAGAGAAGCGAGCTCAGTAACGGGCACCAAGTTGCGTTAGTTACTGGCTCTCAGTTGCTGTTGCAGATTGCTTCTTTGGTGTGGACAGGGACACCTGAGGCCTTTATCCACCCTTGCAAAGCACTTCACCTTGTCAACACCAAGGGGCAAGGCACGTGTAATCTGGCCAGCCCTGCCCCTGTGCTGACAACCGTCCCCTCCCTGCCACCGGCTGTGCAGGGCTGGGAGAGCTGTGCATGGGGAGGTGTTTCTAGGAGTCGTCCTGCCACAGCTGGCAGCAAGGATCCCATCCATTCCCCACGTGCATTTACACACCCTGGTGCATCTGAAATGATCCCCTTCCAGTGCCTGGCGAGGGCAGCTCCCAAGGGAAGGGCATGGTGCTTTCTGAACTGCTCCAACCCACCGGGCAGGCAGCGCCTGGGCAGGAGTCTAGTCCTTTCCTCTTATTTTACCCCAGGCCATTACTTGCTCCTGCTCTACATTACGTGACATTTTTTTCTCCTCCTCATTTCATATTTTAAAGAATCAGCTTTGTTAGTGTTCTGGTTCCCTGAGCTATCCCAGGAGCACTGCAATAGCTCAGAAGGCAACGCTACCAACATGAGCCTTGTTTTGAAGCTGATAACCCCGTTACAGATATTTTGCTTAGACAAGTTTAGTACATGAGATTTCAGCATCTAACATCCTCCCTTTCCAATATAGCTCTATTCATATTTTCTTTGCTAAAAAGGATTTTTTTCTTTTTACATTTTTAATCTGCTTTTTAAGACTAGCTCCATCTCCTTCATCTGGTCCATCCATAAAAATACTGCAATCAAAAGAAATCTGCCTGATTGTACTAGATCACTGATTTGGAGTGAGAGCATCTACTCTCAAATTCTGCCTCAAATCAGCAAGTGAGATACTATCTCCCTAATCAGGCAGCCTGTTATAATTTGCTTTGAAAATCTACATGTGATAAAAACAAGTCAGCTGACTCTCTGAAACTTTTAAATGTCATTATCTACACATGCATCTTATGATCAAATCTAATGTGTGTCTTATCCAAATGCTTACTGCAGTGCTTTGTTATCCTAACTTAAGTCTAGTTAGGAATGTTATTCACGATTATTATTTTAATAGGAGCCCACTCCTGAATTACCCTTGTGATCAGGACTCCTGTTCAGTGGGTGAATTTCATGGTCTTGCAGAATTAGGCCTTACATTATCACAATTATGTGCAGAAATTACATGACCTTGTTTTGTATTTCCCTGACATAAAATTGTGTGTTTCCTATTAGTTCCTGATTTTTTGTCTGATAGCACAGTGATAATTTCTTTCTGAACACCAAGTATAATGTACTTGGCAATTACAGCCTCAGAAAAGAAGCAATTATTTTGCTTACAATGCTTTATGAATTAAGTTCACAAGGTCTAGACAGAGGTGTCAGCTATTCTCTATACAATCTGATATTTGCATGTTAATTGAATCCTCCTCGGAGAAGGCCACCCTATTTAGCTCATCAGAGAAGCAAGAAAGCTGATTCATACCTCAGAGGGGGTAGATGAAGAAGCGAGGCCATTACCAACATGAACAATTACCACATTTCTTTTATATTAGAGGTAAACCACACACGTATGCATAAACAAAGCTCAGTCCATGGTTGCTGTTAATTGGCCTTCTTTGCAATCAATGCGCTGGCCGAGGCTCAGACAGGTTCTGAAAGAGTCCAGGAGGAGTCTTTTGAAACTAGGGAAGTTCTGAGTGCCAGATCTCACTCAGAGGAAGCTGCAGCATTTGCTGGCTGTTCGCACATTGCTATCGAGTCCCTGAAAATGAAAACTCATAACTGTTTAATTACTGTTTAATATCTTCATCAATGCCATAGACAGTGGGATCGAGTGCACCCTCAGCAAGTTTGCAGAGGACACCAAGCTGAGTGGTGCGGTCGACACACCAGAGGGACGGGATGCCATCCAGAGGGACCTGGACAGGCTCAAGAAGTGGGCCCGTGTGAACCTCATGAGGTTTAATAAGGCCAAGTGCAAGGTCCTGCA
>NW_008795017.1:3874350-3898307 GCF_000699145.1 Aptenodytes forsteri
TAGCAGGGCCTGTAGCAACAGGACAAGGGGTAATGGTTTTAAACTAAAAGAGGGTAGATTCAGACTGGGTATAAGGAAGAAATTTTCTACGCTGAGGGTGGTGAAGCACTGGCACAGGTTGCCCCGAGAGGTGGTGGATGCCCCATCCCTGGAAACATTCCAGGTCAGGTTGGACGGGGCTCTGAGCAACCTGATCTAGTTGAAGATGTCCCTGGCCACAGCAGGGGGGTTGGACTAAATGACCTTTAGAGGTCCCTTCCAACCCAAACTATTCTATGATTCTATGATTCTATAAGCTCAGGGCATCAGAGGCATTGTCAAGAAGGGAATCCCCAGTTCCTTCCCGATCAGGAGACTTCTATTATCAATGCTAAGGTTTACCTGGAATAGCTACTAAATTGCATTAAGACTTTAGCCAGAATATATTACTCAAGTCACCCAGCCGTTCCCCTTGATTTTAACCTTTTGCCATAGACCAATATAACGTGTGACTCTCTAGCTGTGATATCTTGCTTACAGACTTGAAAGTAAGATTACGAGATTATTTCGGCATCATCAGCCAGAGAGAATTGCGCACCGAGCTGCTGGCTGACCAGAGGATGCTGAAGTACACATACAGCGACAGCTCTTTCCTAAAGAGCTGACTCTGACCACTTGCAATTTTCACCAGTTTCAACAAGTTCTGCCAACTGCAGATAGAAATGAATTAATTTTAATCATACTTTGCATATTTTACTTGAACTAAAAGAAAAAATCATTCTTATTGCCTGGCATCCACCAGGATACAACATTTTGCAATAAAAGATGGAGGTACACATGTTACTTTATGAGGACTGGGGGGATAGACTGTATTTGTACATCCAGATTGCCAATTTTTATTGTAGCTCATAATTTCCTGTTTCAAAATGTAAGTTAAAGATTTGTTACATGCTTGTGACTTTTTCCTAGGTAATTGGGGTCAAGATGCATTTGGCTAAAAATACAGATACAAAGCACAAAAACAACTTTTTAAAAAAGCAATTATTTTGGTTGTATACTCTTTACATCTTTAATGAAATGTGATTGCTATTGAAAAGGTTTCTCATTTATTAACATACACATTTCTATGGCAAGTGAATTGAACTGGCCATTACTAGCCACAAGGTCCTTTAAGCCATTAAAACCAGCAGAGCTGGTCTCCTCACATCTCACCTTTACTTCTATGTTAGTGCAGAAAAATCACACTTCGCTTTTCCTATTTCAAAACAGTTTTTCAGCTTTCAATTAACTTGTCTTTGAGCTGAACTAAATGAACATGCTGAAACAAAAACCCCACTGAATTCCTGCTGAGATGAAATAGCTGTAAAACTGTCTTATTATTTTGACAAAAAACTTGGTTTAGATGCTTGTCTGATGACTTTTATGAGCTTAATGCTCTTTCTTTTTCAAACTTTGGAAATAAGCAATGTCATTCTTAAATATTATATTTCATTTACATCAACTTAAATTCTCAGATATTAAAGCAAGTTCTGGCCTTAATACACTTGTCATAGTTTCATGTCTTAAAACAGACAATCTGTTTCATTATTGTAGTTTAATTTTAACTTTGCTTCTTACCAAAATCTGTTTTAAATAAATATCTTCTGGTTTTTAGAGCAACATAATTTTCTCTAATGGCAAATTAAATTCACTGTGGATAAATAAACATGAGAAAAACAGTTCTTGCTTTACTTCCACGACAGTGGTTTCTGAACAAACCATTACCACTCAGGAAAAGGTCCTGAAGTTATAATAGATGTAATGAGCTGTAAAGAGCTTGAATAATGACATGAAAAATGTTGCTGATGATACAGAGTTATTTAGAACAAAAAAAATCTGAAGATGACAGAGGAATTTCAGAAGGACCTCACCGGGCAGCAACTGGGCAGCAAGCTGGTAGGTAATTTATGGATAAATACAAAGTGACACACATGGAAAAATTCTAATCCTACACAATGATGAATTTTAAATTACCTTTTTCCATATGGTTAATGGATGGGATAGTTTTTGAGAAATTCAACACAGTAGCTGTTAAAAGTAGGGAACATAAAAACAAGGAGAGAAGCAAAGAACAGAAAAGAAATTGTCCTCATGGGACTGGGACCATGCAGGGAACATCTCCATTTGGCACATGGTGTGCAAGTTGGGTGTCCTCCACCTCCAGCAGCATCGACTGGAGCTGGGAAAGACAGAGAAAGGCAACAAAGGCTCAACACACCGGTCGTCTTCAGGCCAGTAGAGACAACAGTTCAGAAGCACCATAGAGAGCCACAAAGTCCAAGTGGGACAGGGAGGGCAAACAGGATGATGGTTTCTGAACCTGGCTCCGACCACTTTTGTTTAATGCTCTCCAACTGGACAAAATGGTGAACATGCAGAAAATACCTGAATATGAAACATCTCTAGAGTTCCTTGCCACAGGTTACAAAAAGCTTGTGGGTGCAAAAAATGGAGTTACGCAAATTTGGAGGAGGATGGGAGCCCACTGAAGAGTATCAACCTGGAGAAATACCACCCATGGCTCTCAACAGGTTGGAGATGCAGATGGAAAGAAGGTGTGAACATGTTGCCACACGCTCACTCTGTTCCTTCACTCTTCTATAACTCTGAAAATCACCATATTTCTGGGAAGAGCTGGATCGTCATCTAGGCAGGATTATGCACTTGAGCAATTCCTTGTGCCTAAAACCGTAACCTAAAGCGTGCTAATAGTTGTCACGTTTTACCAGGTAGAGCCATTCCCTAAGCATGACACCATTATCATGCAGATACTGGTAACATCTCAGAAATTAAATAGGAAATGCTTCTCATGGAGAAAAAAGCAAGTGGAATTGCTAAATGATATCAGAAAGTAATCAGAAAACTCAATCCGTTAGCTTGATTGCTACAATAGCAATAAAATATCATTTACCAAGTAAGTCATAAAAGATTCAAGTATCCTTGACCACTGCCTGACTACATCTCACAAAACATATTTCAGCATCTCTAAGGATCAGAATAGAACCCTGACACTCAGTATCCAAATGGGACCTCTACAGCTTGACTGGAACTCTACCCACGTACATTATTTAAATTTCCAATTCGGCAGCAACTTAGAAGGAACGTATAACAACAGAAACCCAACACTGCCTTTCACCTACCCAGGCATTCATAGGAACTGAATGGGCAACAGTGTGTAAGAAGATAATTCAGCCTCAGGAATATAACCCAGCAAGGTTATCACTGGTTTGCATCTTTAAATAAGCGGGCTATTTCTACACCTTACCACAGCAAGCGCTGGGACATTTCGCTGCATAAGGATTTGTAGAGGAGTAAGCACGGCTGGAGGCACGACAAGACCTTTGCAAAATGTAGGACCCATTATTTTTAAAGAATGTTATCATCTAGTCCCGGATTGAGGAAAGGGTCTTTATCCACCCTCTCAGGATAGTGTGGCCAGCAGCAGAGCTTACTGTCTCCAGCTGTGGTGGATGGACCATGGAGGAGGGCTGGGAAACCTGCCAAAGCCTGTGGCTGGTTGCTGGATGTGAGAAGAGGGCATGATGAGCAGAGGCAAGCTAAAGATGGCAAGTAGAGACGGTAAGGAACAAAAAGGAATGACTCAGTTCCTCCATTTTTTTTCTGGCTTAGCATCTTAGTTGTAACATTAATAACAATGCCAGGCTCATATTTAGCCCTTCGTTTCACCAGTTCTCAAGCACTTTGTGAAGGGAGGCAGAGCCATCTCTCCTCCAGCCCATTTTGTGCCAGCACATCGCCCCACACTGCCCGTGCATTCGGTCACAGCCCAACTTCACATCTTACTTTCTTTAAGAGTTGTGCTAAGAACATCTGCCAGGAGCAAAACTAGTGTTTATCCACCAGATTTCCAGAGCCAAAAGGTTCCTGATTTAAATCTCCCTGAGTGTTCCCCTCCCCACAAAATTAGTGTTTTGCTGTCATGGAGACAGACAACTGAGTGCTGATCTCTGCACTTCGGTCTGAAAAACAAGAAACACTTGCCTGAAACCAATTCGGATAAACTAGACTGTCCACCATTGGAAACAGTTCAGCTGTTAATAATTTGGCAGTTGATAGAAGGGAGACATAAGAAAAGAAAACATTTCCTCCCCCTGCTTTGCCATGACCTTGCTTTCCTAGCGGTTTGAGAATTTCTTTCTAATGTAAAACCTGAATCTTTCTCCCTGCAAATTTAAGCTTCTTATTTCTTATCCTATCCACCAAGGGCGCTTGATTTCTCCTTTCTTCTCTGCCTCTCCAACAGCCCCATGCCGGGGTCACCGTGAGCCTGCCACCCCTGTCAGCCCTCCCCCAGGAGGGGCTGCCACCCACCCTCATGTTCCCTATCTTCCCCCACACATGTCAGCACCTCTCATTTGCTGTCATTGACTCACCTCCTACAGTTTTAGTCCATTTTTGTTAAGGTTATTTTGAATTCTCACCCTGCCCACCGATGTACTTGCAGATACTCCTGGTTGCATGTTGTCTGCAGATTAACAAGCTCAGACTACCTTGGTCCATCATCCAGGTAATCATTGAAGAACACAGAACAAAACCACATCCAGGACAGATGCAGCAATGCCCGACAGCAACCTCATTTCCTTTTGAAGTGAATCATTACCACATTTCATACACTGTTATCAACTAACCTCACACATATGTCATGGTAGGTTCAGACAGACCGTGCTTCCCTTACTGGTCAGACACAGCATTCACATGTAACATCCAAAGCCTGAGGACAGTACTTCTGATACCTCTTTATCCCTTGAGCACATTGACTTTTATCTGACTATAAAGATAAAATACCTGGGAATTTAAAAGACTGGGTTGTATTTGCTGCTACCTGCCTTACCTGGTCCTTCCAGGTGCTTTCCAACACTCTATTGTTCCACGTGCTTTCGGGTAGGAGGGTGGTACCTTCAGCTGACTCATCTATGAGTCTTTTCTCCCACTTTCTCTTCAGTATACCTGCATGCTGCTGGACTTCCAAATACCTCATCCATCCATCATGGTCCTCACATCGCTTTATCTTCAAAGGTGAAAGCAAGAATGAACTCTTAACTTCAGGAACTACCCTCTAACCTGTTCTTTTCTTATCCTGGGTTGAAAACTTAAGTTGTTGGTAGGAATTGTGCTTGTGCTGAAGCATGAGCAGAAAGGCAGGGAGCCCTGGGACAGCAGGGAGGTATGAGTGAGCTGGAGCCCAAGGAGGGCAGGAGAGGGATGCTTATGGTATGCCCAGTCCCAGAGCAGAAGCCAAGCAGCTGAAGGACACCTCCAAAAGCTGCAGACTAGCCGAAACGAGGTGGGATCTTCCAGGCAGCCCAGGACAGAGCAGTTCAGAGCAGCCTTTGCGCAAAACAGCAGAACCACAACAGCTACAGTGGCTTTGCCCAGACGTCCCTAGAGAGTCCCTGCCTAAGGGACCGTGCCCGGAGAGCTGACCCAAACATGCAGGCAAATAACCCCGGCCCTGGGAAACTGCTTCCTGGCTCCAAACCAAGCCAATACCTCCCTGTAATTTCTTAGTTAAGTGAAAGCTAAGTTGGATGGAAGAAACCATCAAACCAAACCCTTAACCAGGCAAGGGTTACTTGCATCCTGAGAATGCTGTGCATGAACTACTAGTGAAAAAGTCTTTCATTATTAAAAACTGCCAAGAAGCCTGAGGAGTGAAAAAAACCCTAAGCAACAAAAATACTACAGGTAGAGGCAATGCTTTTCTGAGGATCTTTTCGATGAAAATGCTGATGCTGTTGCAACAAGGTGCTGGTCCGTGAGCCTTCAACACCTCTCCCATCGCCAACGAAACATTCCTGCCTTCGAGAGAATTTCAAGCAGCCACGATCAACCCTGCCACCAGCCGTGGCTGAGAATGGATGTTTAGTAACCCATCTTCAAACCTGGCTGAAAACCAGCATGGGGTGCAGTGGGGCCAGCGGATTTGACTGTTCTTCATCTTGCAGAATCGGACTCCCACTGGCAGCATATTTGATAGATTGCCAACAAAAGCGGAGTCAGCCTGGTGAATGATGCTCTCTGCATCTCATTTGAATTCCAAAAGGCCTGCTTTTTCCTGGTAATGACAGTCAGCAATAGCAGGGTAGCTCTAAAGTATTGAATGATTACAAATAACATTCACAAAACATCTTTCATTCAAAAGGACCATTATAAAAAAAATTATCAGGAAGTTACAGTCTAGCCTATAGCACCATATTCTTGCTTTGCTCCCCACTTTAAAGTCCCAATGAAGTTGCATAAGCAGATAGTGATTCTCAACTCTCATTTACTACTTCTCTGCCAGAATTTCACTAACAATTAATAGTATTTCTGTAGCAGTGTCCTATTATACAAATTATTTCACATGCACAGAATTAGCTCTTTGGGGAACAGGGTTACCAGCTTTGGCAAATAAGAGGCAAAGGATCCACACCTCATAAATAGAGAAGATCTAGGTCCAGGTGCTTAAGTCACACTGAAGTTAACCAGAAATAAGTAACATTCCAAGTGGAGTCAGGCTCCTAAACTTATCTTTATTGACACAGACCTACTTGACTTGGAAAAAAAAATCTATGGCAAAGGTAGGAACTGAAGCTTTTTTGATTTCAGTCCAAGGTCTTAAGGACTTGGCAGCAGAAGCCCATAGTGCAAGATGTACTTGATGCTTATTTGGTCAGTAAAGCCCACCCTTTCCTTCCTGGGGTACAAGCTCCAGTGTCCCATCTGCTGCTAGAGCAGCCAAACCCAGCGGCTTTGACCATGGCATGGAAGCAGTGGAGACGTCCAGGAGCCAGCCCAGGTGGACCGTCCACTCCAAAGGCAGTGCTAGGGATCAAGCCAACACAGCCTGACTTTCTAAATCACACAAGGAAGTTTTGCTTATTCAGAGAATAAGGATATGGAAAAAGTTTTACTTGCTTCCTCCGAGATTATTACTGCATCCCAAGCCCAACCTAAAGAGAAGCCCTGCCACCTTGCAGGGATGGAGCATAGGTAGCAGCACAGAGTGGGAGAAGACTGCAAGCACAGACAAGCTGGGGTAGGAAGTAGAGTCACCCCCAGGGAGGCACAAGGGCTAGGGACCTTTGGGAAGGTCATTGGAGGGTTTTAGTGGGGAGCATCACAGGACCACCACTGAACGACTCTTACAGGACATGGGAAAAACCATGGAAGCTGCTGCCATGTCCGGCAGTGCTTTAGTGGGAGCGCTGCACATGTGTATAGATGTGCCCAGCATTTAATTGTATTGGGAAGAACTGAGGTAGAATCTGGGTAATTTTCATTAATTTAAGGATCTTCTATCTCTCATTATACAAATGTGCATGGTATTAAACCATTCACTGTGAATAAAACTGTTTCATCCAAATTAAAAAAAATTAAAAATCCTGAAAACTTTCCATGGTTTGATATATGGGAACTCATCTATTTTATGATCCAGGCTCTATTTTGGCAAGTGCTGAATTCAACAGTTACGCAAATGTAGAAACCATAACCAGCTTAATCTTCCTGTCAGTCTGGGGATCTTTGATACAGCATGTCTACATTAAAAAGACTGTTATTATATTTTGCCTCTTGACTTAATTAAAGTCTCTTTTATGAGATGCTGTATTTGTAACTACTTTCCCCTTCCTAAAATGAGCCATCTTGTCTGGTACAGTAATTATAACAACATCATTGAATCTGTATTCACAGCCTGTTTTTAAAATAGTTCCCATTTCTAAGCAAAGACTAAAGATGTTTGTGGGTAGAAATGCTAATAAGATGGGTGTCTCTGGCTATGTTCAGTCAGAAACACATGGATCACACAGCACACCCCTTAACAGGAAAACAATTTTAAGTCCCCAATGAATGACACCCCCAAACTTTGCATTAGAGGGACATTGCCCTCAGCCCTGCCACGTTTCCACCATCCCAAGAAGCACACCAGGATACAAACAAACACTTTTTTCCAGCTGGAAGTTATAGCTAAAATCAGTCAATTCAAGCTAGGAACAGGACTGAGCTGCCTTGGTCTGACCCTCCAGAGCCGAGCGCTGGTCCCAGCTCTGCAGCTGACTGATAGCGCAACCACAAGTGACTCACTTCATCTCCTTGTGCAAGAGTTTCCTCTCCAATATTTGCCTCGCATTTCATTACATGAGGAAACTGAAGACAGCAGATCATCTTTTGCGTAGTGACTACAAAGTGCTTGGCACAAGCTACAGCTGAACTCCATCAGCAGTTTTCCCAGGTAATACTGGATGACAGAGAATGGCAATACTCTAAAATAGCAACAACTACACAAATATTATATCCAAACCAGCTGTCCTCACTTTGATAGCATGACCAAAAATTTGCAGCTCCTGTTTCTTCATAGGACCTCTACATTCAGTCTACTCTTCAGTTGCTGTTGTTACTTTACAAGGAGGAGGAGGAGAAGGACATGACTTCCTATCTTTTGTAACTCACTAGCAGGAGCACAGGGCAGAAGGGATCGCTGGGCTTATCGGCTTCAGCTCTGGCAATCGCAGGCAGCCGTGCCGTGCCGTGCCACTAATGCTTAGCCTCGACCTATCAGTGGGACTTATATTCCCTCTTATGCCATCACTCTCCATCAGCTGCTCACACTACAGGCCAAGAAAGCTTTACCTATGATTAAAAAAGAGAACTACAGGTACAAAAGATGAAAAGTCACAGAAAATATAGTGAAAACAGGAAAAAAAAAAGGAGGAAAGTTCAGTGACTGTACATGACATCTCAGTATAACAGCAAATTCATTAGGAAAAAGTGCAGAGCAGGCAGATGATACTTTTTCATAGCAGCTTTCTTGTTTTTAGCAACTGGAAATCCTTGGTAATCCTTGAAATCTGAATCCTGCTTTCTAGAGCTCACATATTTCTGCCCACTTTCCTCTCTTGCGTCTATCCTAACACCATTGATGGCTGATCATTACCATCATGCCAAAGTCTAATCCAGGCCTTTGCTGTACTCCAAGGCACAGCACTTGCTTGATAAATAACAGTGTATATACATATATATATATATATAAAACTTTAATTCACTCCTCTGCTTCTTGTTACCATTGCCCCCAGCCTCTTCCCTTCTGTTGGCTACTTTAATAACCAAAGATTTGTTTCACATGAGAAACAGAAGACAGATGAAGATGCAATGACACTACTGTAATCACAAGAGATTAATTATCTGGGATTCAGATACCTGTTCCTAACAGATGACTCACGCTAACTGCTCCAGAGAAAGGATGGAAAAGCTCAAGTCCTTGGTGATCTGGGATGCTGGGAGATTTATTGCTTAGGGAATGCTTGGTGATAAATTTTTACCATGCATATATGAAATGAAATTCATAACACAGTAATCTCCCATCCCGTGGACAAACCTAACCCACCACATGTCATTTCAGCAGACAGTAGATTCAATCTTTACTCTCTCTTTTTTCTCCCGTCTTTGCACCCCAATTCTTTGCAAACTAAAAATTGTAAGTTTTGCAAAGTCTCTTTTAATCCAAGTTACTTACAGAAGAAAAACAGACACCCTGAGTACAAAGTCCTGTGGGACTGTGCCTAAAGGAAAACAAGAAAGCTGCTGGTTTGGGGGTTTTTTTCTTTTTATTTGACATAGCTGTGTTACCACCATGTCTTCCTGCTCTTGACCATCCCAGTCAGTGGCTATCAGTGCTTTATTAATCAGTCTGCAGTAACCAGCTACCGGGGGAGATGGGCGTTTCCGCCTGTGCTGAGAGCTGCCGCTATCACATCCTTCATGCTGCGTATTGCGTCTGATGCTCTTCATCACTGATATATTTTGGGAAGAATTTCCATTAAAAACAAAACAAAGAAAAAAACCAGAAACCCTTGACTTTGTAATAGAGATGAACTAAAATTAGAACTTTAAAATTCGAGCTTTGTTAGTTCTTGCTAGTGAGGAGACATCCAAATTAAATTCCTGAACTATATAGGAAAAGATGAGGCTGTTTTCTGGCACCATTTGAAGTAACAGTAATGCAAGAGCTACTGATTGGGTAAGATTTCTGCATTGTCAAAAACTCAGCCTAAACCCCAAATATCTCAGTTTTTACAGACAGCCTGTAACAATAGCGCTTGAATTCCTGCCAGACATTCTGGGGAAATTTTATGGATTGGAAATTGAGGGACAGAAACCAATTAATTTGCCCAAGCTTAAAAAAAGCCTATGACGGAGCCAAGAACTGATTTGAGATTGGAGCCTCAATATGCTGCCTAATTGCAGGCCTATCTTCCCCCCTCAGGCCCTGGCTTTCTATAGCTTTCTGCTATTTCCTCACTAACCCACCTCTAAGATGCTTTTCTTCCCTCATTCCCATCAGATAATTTATGATGCTTTCAAATTTTTACTGCTAGAAGTCAGGGAACACCATCCCTGGACCTCACAAATTTAGTGCCTGAATTTGTTTCAGGAATAATAATAACACGATGTTGCATGCATTTGCAGAACTAAGATATTTGTGCCATCCATTTCTTTGAAGCTTTTATTGCTCTTTCCCTCAGAGTTTTTTCACTGTGGCAGCAATGGAAGAAAATGCTTTCCTTCTTATTCCACTTCAAATAAGAAAGTGGGAAACCGAACAATTACAGCGAGGTAAGTAGACCCTGAGATACACTGGTCAAGCACCTATAATCTCACAAATACAGGGACTAATTAAATCAGCCTTGGTTTTCTAAGCCTATTCTGTGCCTCTAGAAATGCTTCATTTATTATGAAGGGAGAAAAGAAAATGGAAATGGAAAGGAAAATTCACCCCTACAGCAAGCTAAAATTTCTTCTAAAAAAAAAAATACTTATGGCTTTTACACCCTTTTTTTATTTCCACAGAAGCAAAATTTTGGAGTTAAGAGAGTTTAAAGCTTCTGCAATGGTACCTCAAAATTTTCAGGCAGTTAAAATGCTAGAGAATGGTAATTTTCTTTTAAAAGTGAAGTGGCAGTTTGTGAGGAGTGGGGATTTATTCTTCATGAGTTTTTTGAGGATACAAAAGTATTCAAAGCTTCTTTCCAATGACCTTGCTTTTAAAATCAATATTTTAAGTGTTTGGGTTTTTTCTATAGATTTTGTATCAGCAACATTTTTGAGTTTCCAGTGCTGATTTCTTATAGCCCAAAATTTCACTTGCTGACCTTTGGCCTAGTTCTCCAAAGAGTATACTGTGGAAGCCCTGAGGTTTCTCCAAAAAGTTCATATTGCGGAGCAGAGAACATTTTGTTCCTGTCCTGTTTTAGTGTAGATGACAATCTGCCAGCATAACGTGGTCTTCGTAAATGTGGGAATAGTTGTTCATCCAGGTTTGCACTTTATTAAATTATTGTTCAGAGGCAATTCCAACGGGCACATGTAAATGAAGTGGAAGGGGGTCTTACACAGTCCAAGTCCTTAATTTCTTGCTATTGAATGTTATTAAATTGTGTAGGAGTCCGAAACAGAGGAGAGTTAAGTGAATGGATTTGCCATTAAAGCTACAGCTGTGCTGTTACAATTAGGGGAAACTTGAGGTCCAAACTCTCTGCAGTGGAAAATTCAGCCCCTAAGAGAAATGCAGACCAACAGCAGGAGCTCTTGGGTTTCTGCTTCAAAGGTGACCTCGTGCATGGTTTTGCCTTCAAGCCCTTCCCCTTTAGAGGTTGCCCTGCGACCTGCTTCTGGAGCATGGCCAGCAGCAATGCCCTTGCTCCGGGCACCCGCAGCACCCCACTTCTCTCTGCCGGGTGGAAACAAAAACCAACCAGAGATGGGCAAACCTCAGGCTGCTTCCTGAAGGACTGTGCTTCAGGGGACACGGGACACACATAGACCAGGAAGCAAGAGCCATGGTACTAATGTAGGTTGTAAAATATTAAGTAAATGAAGGAAGAGCAGCTTTGGCATCATGGGCTGGTTGAGAATACAATCAAGAGATTGACACTATTTAGAAAAGTCAGTGTAGACAAAGTTTTCCTATACTGATTAAAAAAACCCAAACACATCTTTAGAAGGGATGTTCAGTTGCAAAGCAACTTATTCAGCTAACTAAGAGCACACATTAGGTGAAGGGCTCTACGGTGTACCCAGAATACAAACAGAAGAGAAGTGTGAACTCTGTAAAATGGCTACATGTCTATGTATGTAATTTCAGAAATATGGGAGAGAAGATACATTTGACAAATGAGAAATAAACAAACCATGTGCAGAAAGGTAGTTGGATATAGCTTGGGAAAGATCTCACATCAGCCTACATTATCATGGAAGGTGCAATTGCTGAATTCAACATATGTAATATTAAAGATGCTTTCTGATGGAAGAGAGTGAGCTAGTTTCCTAAAAACTGTAAGCTACACCCACAAACAACTGTTGACATTAAAAAAAGCATTGTGCATATAAAATGACATTCTGAAAGCCTGAAGATTTCCATTCCAATGTTTTAGAGGATGTAACAAAGGAAAAATGAGTTTAAAAAAGCAGCAGCACATTTTAGGCCAAAACTTTTGACCCAGTTCTTCTCTAAGCACATTTAAGTTGGTTGTCTTCATCACTTCCTCAAGTTTAGGCTGGTTACAAAAAACCTCAGGATTTCAAAGAGACAAACAGAAAATAAGTTACAAGAACTTCAGTGTAAAGAAGAAAGAGCTTGTCTTACCCAAATAAATATGCAGTTATCAGATTCAAGTGACATGGAGGGAAAAAAAGTCAAAGTTTAAAAAAGTTGCTTTAAAAATAAAACAAAATTCTCCAACAACTCCAAATAGTTGAGGGAGAAAATGTATTCATTTTCTGCAAAAACTGTTTTCAGCCTGCAGTTACTGAATCAGAACTGAAATATCCTGAATTATCTTTAATTGGCTCAGCATTATCAGGCCTTTACCGGAATGCTACCTGCTCACCCCTCAGCCACATCTCCACATACATATACAGAAGGCTTTTCATCTTCTTTGATGCAATATGGCAATTAAGGAGGATAGAAACAGCTGGCATTTCAACCCTGCCAGCTTGGATCATCACCAGGCTGCGACATCATCCCAGTGGAGAAATAAGGAACATTTCTAACAGAATCACACTGTCAAAACTGGAACAGGAGTCACCTCAAGCCATGAACTGGGTTGGTATGATTTCCTATTATCATTTTCATTATTCTTCTACATCTCTTTTCCATATTTCCAAGACTTCAGTTGCTCTGTTCTTTAAGAACGATGACTGATTTCAAAAGGAGCCCAGATGACCACCGTAAGCACTCACATACAGGAATGTCAGCTTAGATTTATACAGGAATGCCAACTATTAAGTGCAGTCCATTTAAGGGCTGAAATTCTGCTGAAGACATCAAAAAGAGGAGCTCTACTGAGCAGGACGTGGTCCCAGAAGGGTTTAGTAACTACTTGGAAAGAGATTTTCAGCAAAAGCAACAGAAGTAAGCCAAAATGTGGTGTTGCTTATGGGGTTTTTGTCTGGTTTTTGTTTCCCTTTCTTTCCCACCCCCATGGCCCATACTTATTATTAAATGGCTCAGGGAAGACCCTGCACAGGTTTTTCAGAAAATACCTTTCATGCAGACCCAGTAGAGTCTTGTCTACTGAACTGACAACCTGCATCTTCAACAGCTCATCATCACGTCATTGCTCTGCTCAGCGACCCAGCGCATGCAGGTGGTCAGGAGTTCAAAAGACACCCTTAGTGTGCAGAACAAGTCAAGATGCTTTAGGATGTACTGTGCTTGGCACGGAGAAATAATCTGGAAGGACCTTGGATGCAGAAGTTGCTCTGTAATGCTGCAGCATACTGCCTGGTCCGACATGATGACTTGGACACTGTAATATCATTTTCTACAAGATGCATTGAAGAAATAAGCAAGTTCAGCCCCCATTTCCAGAAACCCTATTCTTTCTGGCCAGCTTCTACCTGGTATCCCTCAATAATCTGTGAGAAAAGTCCCCAGATGCCCAGTGACAGGACGTAAGGACCATAGGACACCCGTGCAGAATGTGAGTACTAGGAATAGAGAGTCCTTGTCACCAAGGCACAGTGAAATCATTCCCTCTCTCAGCTCAAAGCAGCTTTCTTTGCTATAGCAAAGCTGCATGCTGTAATGAAACCCCACAATGGCAAACCACTGCACCTGTGACAGCTGGTTCACCACAAACCAGTGCAAACTAAGAGGTGGATCTAACATGAACACTCAAAACCACCAAGACAGTCTCAACTCTCTAAGGCTATGTTTTACTTGGAAAACAAGATTTTTATGTAGAGAAACTCAACTATGCCAGATAAGATGCAAGCAGGTCTCCTCCTTGCCATCCATGGCCTTGCAGGGCAGATCCCAGCCTCTGCACTTACCTTTGGTGGGCTCAACAAGGCTCTTAGTTTGCAGCAAGCCCTGTGCAGTCCCTCTGAGCCCCAGGGAAAAGTCTGTTTTTCCCTCTTCTCTGAATCCAGCTGGGAGCACGTTTGTCTCGGGAGTTTCCCAGTCTCTTTGCCCACTGCCCGGCTCTCTGGGAGGCTGTGTTGAACACATGCCTTCCCGGGGTGCAGGCACGCAGTCCCTTTTCCAAAATAGGGTCCCCACCTCACCCAGGATCAGCAGTCAGAACAAGGCAACTGGGGGGG
The DNA here is from genome assembly GCF_000699145.1 of Aptenodytes forsteri. Classification (NCBI taxonomy): domain Eukaryota; kingdom Metazoa; phylum Chordata; class Aves; order Sphenisciformes; family Spheniscidae; genus Aptenodytes; species Aptenodytes forsteri. The sequence continues at coordinate 3,888,970 of NW_008795017.1, forward strand.
GAGTCTTCCTCCCTGGTGCCCAGCTATGCCCTGCTGACAAAGCGCGGGATCGAGCACATGAAGACGCAAACCAGACAGCTACCGCATGTCCCCCTGCCCACGGCCAAGCTCTCAGGAACAGCAAGCTGTCCCCTGCAGCTCTCCCTTCCTGCCATTTGAGGATGAATACACTTTTTAGACATGTTTCTATGGGAACGAGGCTTAACACAGCCACGCTGTCTTCTCGTCTCCTCCTAATAACTTCTGAACCCTTTGGCTCATCCCAGCCGGAAGTTGACAGAAGAGCAAGACTCAGAGATAATCTAGTTCCTCAAGCTTCATGAGCACAGGGGCTGAGCGAGTAGCGGGGAGAGAAAGCATACTGCAAGTGCCTTGACAAATGCAAAAGCTGTAGCTCAAGCTCACGCGTTAGCGCCAGCTGTGTGAGCCATCTTATGAGGTTCCTCTGTTCCGTAGGAAGAAGACATCCACTGGGCCAGGGGTCAACTGGCAGAGAAATCCACTGGAAACCAGGCTTCATCGGTACCTGTGCACACAAAACTGCTTGTTCTTTCTTCTCTTCCTATAGGTAGGAATATAAATAGCACTTGATTCTGGAAATCCTGAGGGATGAAAGATCAGGCTGATTGTCTTTATTTGCTGCTGGACAGGGTTTCTCCACTTTTTTTAACCCCTTCTTTCTCTCAAGATTTTAATTTGAATTTTCAAATTCTATTTTCTATATCAATATAAACATTTACAAGCAAACTTGCATACATACACCTTTTCTTTTGCTCTAGTAATATTACCAGACAGTTAAAACTGGGAACATCTGAATGTATGTTGTTCCTGTTCCCGTCTTGTAATCCTGGCTCCAGCTGAGCTGGGAGTTTTATCATAGACTGTAATGGGGTCAGAATTGCAGTTCTGCTGCATAAGGTTCACCAGCATTCACAGTTACTGCTTTGGAAATTGCAGAATTTAATCCCAAATGAAATAAGTGTAGTTACAAAGTGCTATAGAAATAACTTTGACTTCACACGAAGGTTTCTAATTTTACCAACAGGTAAGAACTTATTTTCAGGTGAGTGACCCATGTCATAAAGAAGATAGAAGGTAATACTGAGGGTTTTTTTTAAACTGCGTTGTTCACCTGGGGATGCTAGGAAGGTATAAGGACAGGGCATAAGTGGTGTTTTCCCCTATGGCAAGTTCTCAGCTGAAGGAACAACTGAAGCGTAACTGAACAAGGACGTAAAAGCTGCTCTAGGTCCACTGGATATTCTGCCTCTCAGTAACTTAGTGTGTTTAAAATGGAGGATCCTTTCCACATTAGGAGAGAAGGTTACCAGCTTGCCAAATGAAAAGATTTGAGGCTTGACTCTGTTGAGGACTCCGCTTGGGATGGCCAAATGAGAGCATCCAGAGTGCCAGACCCCCCAGAGATGCTCGGAGCCATGGAAACTGCAGCAGGGGCTGGCTGCAGCCCCCTCCATTAGCAGCCTCAGGCATAAAGATTTGCCTTTGGCTAGCAAGAACCAAAACTGATGGCTTACATTTTGCAGTGGTTCACTTGCTGATTTTTGACTGCTATTTGCACTGTGTGAGCTTCTATATCAAGACACTGCTGCCAAAGCTGCAGCTATGGTGCTTAGAGCAGCCTTAGCAAGAGCCTTTCCCAGCCCACGTGCCACGGTTCATGATCCTCGTCTCACTTGTGCCACGATTCACTCCTGTCCTTCACCCTCCCAAGTAATCGTGTTAACTCCTGTCTTGCTAAATAGTGGCATCCCAGTCAGGGCAGGCTTTTATTCTTGCTTGTTAACAGCAATGATAACAGTTTAGCATGGATACATGCCGTGCACAACAAAAGCAAAGACCCTCAAATGTTCCCCTACATTTAATCATGGAAAACAAAACCCAGTCTTCGCTCGTAAATTTTGCCGTAACTTTATTATACTGGATCACAAATGTTAGTCTCCTCCTGACATCCTCTCTTCCCACAGAGTTTAGGTATAGATGATTCACTGAGGTCTTAAGAAATCAGCACAACATGAAACAGTATATATGAAATGTGACTTTTTTTTCCCTTGGATTTACTCATTTCTACAATATTAACAGAGAGGAATGTCTTACAATAGTCCCAGATCTGTTTTTCTGTACTAGCTAATTTAAATTGTGTCTTGGGTACCCTAACCTACTTTCTGAGACTATACAACTGCCTTTCCTTGTAGCATGCTTGCTTTGCAAGTTTTCCCTTTATAAAAAGGTTGGGTAGTTTGCTTTCAGCTACTTTGGCTTTTGTTATCTCCTTAACTACTACTACACTCATTGAAAGACACAATCTGTATCCTGCCTTATGTTACAACCTAAGTAAGACGAGCAGCAGGCTGATACAGAAATTCAGGCATATTAGAGTGCAAAACTGTCATTAGGGGGAAGGAACTCGGTTCTCCTGCAGCAACATAGCAATGTTTTCTACTTCATAACCTTCCACAATGTCTCCACTGAAGAAAAAATAAAGCAGTACATTTTGACTTGAGAGTATGAAAGAGTTTTTACGTTATTTTTACTTGGAAAATGGATGAAAGCATTTAAATAGTTGTAATACAGAAGCAACCATCCTGTCACAATAAAGTGTTTGCTGGGCTGGTTGTCTTCCCCAGACTTTCATGACCTACTGCCCAAGTACTTGTTCTGTCTACCCTCTCATTCATTAGGCTTCAGTTTATTACACTCTCATCTTTCCCCTCAATTGTCTTCTGCCCAGATCTTTCACCCTTGGCAGCTGTATACTTTGCTTCCCCTGGAAAACAAAATCAGGTCTTACATAGCTATTAACAAGGATCAGGTAGAAATGGTTTCTCCTCCTGCAAGTCCCATCCCTTATGAGCCAGTTTATCAGCAGATTGTTAATTCTGTGGCATATGAAGTAAATAGAAATCCTCTTTCATTGAAGTTTAGTTGTTTAGCTGCTTTATCCAACCAAGCCCCCCCACTAGAGGAACGAAACGTAGTGTTGAGTAGCCAATGACACACAAAACAACATAGCCTTTTTAGCAACCACACCTTAATGACTTGTACATTAAGGATACAACCAGCAGTAGAGTTTGTAGAGGTTTTTTGCACACTACACACAGTGCAAGCATTCATAAACAGTTAACAAACCAAGGCCAAGATTTGCCTTGCCCAAATTAAACTAGGTAACTAAAACAAGGTTATTGACAGGCAGATAAAATTTACTGTTGAGGGTCCACCCATTGTTTCAAAGGTTTTTCCAATATTGGGAACCTCGGGCAAAAACAGCATCTCAGTGAGTTGGCACAAATGTGGGTCTGAGCCATCCCTGCAGCTGCAGGCAGAGAAAAAAACAGGATCTGGGGTGAGGATAAAGCAGAAAAGGACAGGGAGCAGAGAGGGGACATCTCATTCAGGACCGTACTGAGAGATGAACAGTGTGATGGGCTGGGAGGCAATTACCACTCAGACAGCAGGCACAAGCCCTCTCATGTCACAGGGGCACTTGTGTATTCGGATCCTGTGGGGCAGCAGAAATTTTAAGCATTTCAGGAACTGTAGGGTAGTCCGCTATTTCACAAGTTCAACTAGCTGGTCATAATGGTACAGCACCTAGCTCTGTGGCATCATCTCCTACAGTCAGGGCTTACTGGCACAAAATAAATACCACCCGTTTGGAGGTGTAATATTTCTCAGTCATGAAGGATTTCAGGATTTACAAAGCAAAAATGTCAGTTAACTCAGTGAGAGCATTTTCTTGTCCACAATTTAGTGAAAGTGAACCAGGAACCCCAGGACTTGGGATATCAGTTTTTAAGTGATCACAGACGCAGAAGGCCATGGGGATGTCTCCCCAGTCCTGACTCTCACTGCAGAGAGGATCCGAGAACAGGGAATTCTGTGCTGCAATGGGGAAGTTGATTTTTAAACTGCGCTGGCTATGCCAGCTCCTCCAGATCTTGCGTGAAGCCACTCCCTGTCTCAAGGACCAGATATGGCTCTCAGCTGCCTGTTTCACAGTGAAGCTGTGTATTTTGGCATAGATATGCCAGATCTGCACCTGCTGGCGATTCCCTACTGCAATGCACCCTCACAGAGCACTTTCAAGGCCTTGTCTGAGGAGGTTTCAGCATCAGGACTGGGGGAGTGTCCAACGTCTCCATTTCTGTGGCTGCATGGTCAAAACCCCACAGGACCTAATCCCAGGACCTGGCAACAAACCAACCTCAGCTGGTCGGTTAAAACTAGACCTGCAAGAAATCCCACCTCCCCTCTGACTATTTTATCTCCGGGTAAATGACAGTATGATTGCTTTGCTCTGGGACTGGCCAGCTCACGGTTTTCAGCAGCTCTGAAGAGCCTGTTCTCTCACTGTAGCCTCTCAAATCCCTTGAGTTTTCACCTGACCTTTGCATTTAACAGCTACCTAAGCAATAGACTTATTTTTCCTTTGCTGTCGTCTGTAAGGAGATCTCACTTCAAATCTGCCAGCCAGAGTATTCAGGAAGCAGGACATACCTTAGAAACAAGCACCAAAGAGAGGAAAGCCAGTGCTATCTTTGAGGGAGTGAGAGCGGTTGAAAAGGATGGATGAGTGTTCATGCACTAAGGGAAAGGCAGGCCAAGGAGGAGGCAGCAGGATCCCCAAATCTCCAGAGATTACTGCAAGAAAGAGAGCTGACTGGTCAGCAGGGCAATGCAAGCCATGCTTTGGTAGAGCATGCGTATAGCCTGGTCCAGGGGGAGAGTTCACAAGTCTCTCTCAAACACCCTTACAGCTCTGATGAGTTATGGTTCATTCTCCAGACTCATGGCAAACACAGACAGGCGTGAGAACTGACAGCTAACACGTGGAGTCGATACTGGGCACCCACAGGGCCTGCAGCCCCAGCCTTTGGTTCATCTTCATCTGCAACTTGCAGTAGTACATTGCTTTGTTGTTTTATTTTTGCAGACTGCCTCAGCCAGCAGGCAGAGCTGGACACTCCTTTTCTCATGGCAGAAGGGTCTCTCCTTGTTGGTGGCCAACTAAATTCTTTCCCTCTAACTTTGAGTAAAGTACCAGTTTAATCTCTAACACTGACTGGAAACCTACTCTGACACTTAAACAAATTTAAAAATCACATCAAGCTCTTTAAAAAAATCCAGGCCTTCATTATCATGAAGTGGGGAGTTAATCAAAGGATGTTTTACATTTTCCAGGGTAGGAACCTCTGAAGCATTTCCACTTAACTTGCTGGAATTTAAGGAGCAAGCTAATTAGTTTGTGGCCTGTGGAAGAACTCAAGGGCTTACTGTAAATTCTTAAAGACCTTTTAAAATGATTTAAATGTTGCAAAAAGTACTGAGGCACCACCCCTGGAGACTGAAGATGCCTTCTTTTCTACAGAGGGGGTCAAGCTGCCGAATGTTTCTCAGCATCACTAAACCAGCATGCCTCGGACCAGCTAACATGGGGTGGGAAGTCAGGTGTTCATCCTACGCTGGTTCGTGATTAAACACACACTTAAATATACTCTTTCTCACACACACATATTTGTCTCGAGGCTCGGCAAACTTCAGTAGAAGACAAACTTTGGACTTAACTGCTGTGCTGAATTAGGTCCTTGTACTTGGCTTCTCTGTGGAGAGGAGTAAATATCAGCAGTTACAGCTGTGATTCTCTGCCTCGTAAATTGGAATGAGACTGGAATTAAACCAGAATGTCATCTGCAAGAGATGGTAGAAAGGTAATAAAAACTTTGGCCCTCGTCTTCAGAAGAGATGTAGCTGCTCAACTACCATTAAGCAGTAGTTAAAGTCACTGTAAAGGCTGTACGTCTGAGATTTGGGAATTCATGATGGCATGATTGCTTTACTGTGTTTGAGTTCATTGCACCATATCTCATTTTCCTCCTCATCTGAGCTGCTGCCTCCCTCACCAGTCATGAGCTCCAGACACTTGAGGCCCCTGATGTCAGAGGGCTTCATCACAGTGCTCCTGAAAATGGCTGGCTCTTCTGATCAAATCAAAGGATGTCTCTTCACTCTTTAGCAAGAGTAAGCAAAGATAAGTAACTATAAAACAGTAAAAATGAAACAACTTTCTACTGAATCCATGCTTTGACTTTGAAATCCTACTCCATCCCTGTGGGATTTCTAAACCAGCTTCCTTGGAATCCATATGGGAGAACCTTAATTTATCCCCTACCCCAGGCTCTAACTAGGGACTGGTAAATTGCTCATTTCTTGCCAGCCACCTGTGCACCATTCCTGACCTTGTCTCCTGTAGACACCTGGCTGGACTATAGGAGACCTATTTCACTCCCTTTCATTTCCTTCAAGCCTGGATTCCAGGAAGGTGATGTCCACGCACTGCAGGTGTCCCCATCTCTACTGAGAGCAGCAGACTTAATTTTTTCTGCTCCCAAAGTCTATCACTTGGAAAAGAAGCTCAGACAGCTTTAGCAAGAATAAGCATAAGTCTTTTCAAGGGTGCCTCCCCCTCTCTGGAGAGGACACATGGGAATTGAACACACAGTTCCCACAGACCATCTCCAAGAGGCAGGAACCTAAATGCTCCTTAAAGTGCTCAGTAAGCACTTTAGTGCACACGGTGCTCTACTTCCAGCCTTGCATGCAGTGTTTTATTGCCAGCCAGTGCACATTTTATGCAACATTGAATACAGGGAGGAACAACAAGGTGATTTTATAAGAGAAAGGCTGGCAGCAGAACTTCTGACTGCTACTACACTTCAGAGCCTTGGATCAAGAGCTCTGAGCTTACTCACTTGCATGAGCAAATCTGAACCACACTGAAAAATTTATTTTATCTCCTTCACTTGACTCCAGTACTGACTCAAAGGGGCATCTTACGTGCCATGAACTTGGTATTGTTTCAACACCTCATATGTGAAGGAGTCAGAAGAATATTATTTGTCCTGATAATGTGGTTTGCGTAAGAAATTTCCAGTGGGGCTTCAAAGGGAAAGCAACTACTCTGAGATACCACTTCATTAAATCTTTGTATTTACTTAAGGAACAATGTTACAGCAGATGGATAGAAAAACAGGCATTGGGTGGAGATGAGGGGTAGAAATGGGAGAACCTATTTTAATAAAAAAGAAATTAAAGCCAGAAAATGTTTAACACAAAAAGGAAGTGTGTTTTTATGAAGATTTCCATATAATCTAAATCCATCCGCTCCCCTCCATGTTGACGGGACTTTCTGTACCAGCACATTGGTTCAGACCAGAGCATCACTGCTGTTTGCCAGACCAGCCAGTGTGCTAACGTCCCAGCAGCTCTGCATGAGGCAGAAAAGCCAGTGGCTAAACTCCAGTGGCAGAAACATATCGCAGCCCTTCTTCTCCTGACTCACCAGCACAGCTGAGAAGCCAAGTCAGGGGAACATTTAACTTTTGTTCCCGCTTATAAAAGACCCACTCAAGAACTTTAAAGAGCACAAAGACCTCAGCATCAAACAGGAACCATCGTATAAGTGCACGTCATGATCATAAAAGAGGAACAGCTCTTCAGAGGGACAATGCTGGTAAGAGGACATAGCTCCACTGGCTTGAATAAACGTCCATCACAGAGTATTCATGCTTACCCCTTGCCCTGTGCTTTATTACAGAGCTACCAAGAAAATAATTCAGACGACTCCTGTCCTTGGCTACTCCTAGGTTTCCCTCCTGCAAGATCACTCACTAAGAAGCATCAGGTCTCTTGCACAGGGCACAAGAGACATTTTAGGGTCTGTTGGAGGTCCCTGTCATGCACAGCTAGTGTAGGGTCAGCCAGAGCCAGGACCCAGTGAGACCTGCGAGCTGACGCAGTTCCCGTCACACCAGCACTACACCGTCTGTGCAGACTGGGAAAATGTCGATCCCTGGGCAGTTCTAGCCAATTTTGCCTGCTAATGCAGACGAGTGCCAACATGTGCAGACAGTGCACTTTAAAGTGCAGCACACGTACCCTCACACTGGAAAGCAAAGCCTGACCCCATCCCCAAAGGTGTCAGCTATGCTCTCCAGGTCAGCTCTGCTGTAAGGTGCATCCCAGCATCTTGGCTGCACTACAGGCTGGAGCAGCCAGCTCCAGTGGCTCACATCCACGGGTGACTGGATATACCTCAGCCCAGCTACTCAAGGCATTTTTATGCAGCTGTTCAGTAAAATGTATATTTTTGCATCAGTAAAATGTAATTGTGGCAGATATGGAAGTGTTTCTTACTCTTTTATAGAAGGGACCCTGTCCTTCAAAGGAGTCCAGCTGGGTAACCCTCTGCAACAGCGAGGACCTTCATGAAAGGGGGCCAGGGCAGAGGGAGGGAGAGCTACACCCCTGCAGCTGAGAGCTGAATGAGGGCTTGGACCTCCTAACCCTCTCCTGCCCAAAATGTTAAATGGATTATTCACTAGTAGCATCTTTAAGTCTCTAGGGTGGAAATGAGGGACACTTCTTAAAATTAAAAGCTGAACCACTGTCCTTAACAGAGTGTGCATTTTTACTGCCATGCATGCTTTTTTACCATCATAAAATATGCAGTTATATTAATATATATAATTATCCAAGCATCAATTTATTATTTAAAAAGGCATTTAATATATTTAATCAGTGCCTAAGCTCTTTAAAGGGATAATTCAAATTAATTTGACACTCAGCATTTGCAGAATCAATATTTAGCAGGTTTATATAATCTGTCCAAGTCTGTTAACACACACACAAAAAGGTCTCTCCATTGTTGAATTTCAAGCAGAAACGAAAGCAGCAACTTCCATTAGTTCTAAGAAATGGAGACAGCCAGGAGCTGAAGATAAAAATACCAAATCACTTCTAACCCAAAGATTCCTGAAACATATGAACACTGTTGAAATGAAAATGTGAAGCCAGTATTTGAGAGCTAATATATGCCTCATTAAACAAATATTTTTCCAATATTTTTTGATTCAACTTAATTTTCATGTCAAATTCCAGCACATATGATCAGTTTTTTTTCTAAATTTAACACAATAACAGCTGGACATGCCTTAACATTTCCACATGTTCAAGTACTGACAAAATTAATTCCCTTCCATAATTCTGAAGTTTTTGTCCTGCTGAGATGTGTGACTTGAGCTGTGGTGAATATAGGAAGACCAGTTTTAAAGTTACTGTCACAATCAAGTGATCTATATAAAAAACAGTGGAAAAATCTGTGGCATCCTTTCACTGTTCCTGCAAGTCATTAGTTTTTGTACATTCACATTTCTTGCCAAAAAGAGTTAAGAGTTTAGTTCTGTGGTGGGTTGACCCTGGCTGGACCCCAGGTGCCCACCAAAGCTGCTCCATCACTCCCCTCCTCAGCTGGACAGGGGAGA
>NW_008795017.1:3899129-3899860 GCF_000699145.1 Aptenodytes forsteri
CCAATCAAATCAGAGTAGGGTAATGAGAAATAAAAACTAAATCTTAAAACACCTTCCCTACACTTCTCCCTTCTTCCTGGGCTTAACTTTGTTCCAAATTTTCTCTACTTCCTCCCCCCGAGCGGCGCAGGGGGCTGGGGAATGGGGGTTGCGGTCAGTTCATCACACATCCTCTCTGCCACTCCTTCCTCCTCAGGGGGAGGACTCCTCACACTCTTCCCCTGCTCCAGCGTCGGGTCCCTCCCACAGGAGACAGTCCTCCATGAACTTCTCCAGCGTGAGTCCTTCCCATGGGCTACAGTTCTTCACAAACTGCTCCAGCATGGGTCCTTTCCACATGTCCTTTCCATGGGATACAGTCCTTCAGGAACAGACTGCTCCAGTGTGGGCTTCTCATGGAGTCACAGCCTCCTTCGGGCATCCACCTGCTCCGGCGTGGGGTCCTCCATGGGCTGCAGGGGGACAGCCCGCCTCACCATGGTCTTCACCACGGGCTGCAGGGGAATCTCTGCTCTGGCGCCTGGAGCACCTCCTCCCCCTCCTTCTTCACCGACCTTGGGGTCTGCAGAGTTGTTTCTTTCACATATTTTCACTCATCTCTCCTCCAGCTACTGTTCTGCCACAGTTTTTTCTTCCCCCCTTCTTAAATATGTTATCGCAGAGGCGCTACCACCGTTGCTGACTGGCTCTGCCTTTGCGAGTGGTGGGTCTGTCTTTTAGCCGGGTGGCAA
>NW_008795017.1:3899902-3946326 GCF_000699145.1 Aptenodytes forsteri
CGGCGGGTCTGTCTTGGAGCCGGCTGGCATTGGCTCTATTGGACATGGAGGAAGCTTCCAGCAGCTTCTCACAGAAGCCATCCCTGTAGCCCCCCCGCTACCAAAACCTTGTCACGCAAACCCAATACAAGTTCTTAGACGGTAACACAATTATCATCTGTCTCTTTTGCATACTCTTACAGTTGACAGTCCATAATGAGCAAATTAGTATGTAAAATTTGCATAAACTATATTATTCTTGTTTTTACAGGTCTGTACAAGATTTCTCAACTCACTGAAAAGTGTAAATCTCTTCTCCTTTCAGGAAGTGTATCTTCAAATGCTGAGACAACTGCCAGTGCCATGGTCATCATTTAGGTGGAGCTGTAATTTCAATGACTAGGAATATATGAATAACACTGAGATTCAAGCTTAGATCATGATTGCTCTCTCTGTTCTGCATCTTCTTTATTCCAGGCCAGGAGATCCTGGAGACTGTCCCCCATACAGCCAACATCTAGGATGTGATACAAGGTTATGAATCAATAACACCTTTAGATATCAAATAGTCATGTTGACATGGTCATCCTTCTATAGCCTTACAGGCAGATGACTCACCCTGTAAAAACGCTTTAAGTGTATCGTTTTGCCTTTGGCGGCTGTTAAAATAATTTCTGCAGAAAGCTGATTTTAAATGCACTGCATAAATGCAAACGGTTGTTTGAGGAAACGAAGCAGCCATGGGCAATAATATTACAGACTGAGTAATTCAGAAATAAGTATTTCCTCTCCCAGGGACATATCAATCATTCCCTGATCTTTACCTGAGTCTGATCACATTCCTCATCCTTCTAGCAGCCTTGGTGGAACTTTACCAGAATCTCTTCCCTAGTGTGTCTTGGTTTTCATTAAATGCCTGAGACTTTCATCTCTCTTCTCCCCCAGTCCTTGCCCCAGGCTCATGGGGAGCTCCATCTCAAGGCTGTGCCACCTTCCTGCTGTAATCCCTTTAGCTGCAATGGAGGCACTGGTGGCTCAGCCATCTCCACGTCCATAGGCTGCTCAGCTGGGATGAAAGTCTCTGCAGCTCCATTAATGCCTCTGCCAAAAGGCCTGGCCCTGCCAGGAGGACCTGTCTGCCTACTATTACTCAAAGTCCTATCTTACACACAGCACCCACTGGTAGCAAGCCTTTGCTGTTTGCACAGCCATTAATGGACCTCTTTAGTAGTGTCCTTCCTTCTAATCCAGGTAAGCAAATCACATGCACATACCAGAAAAGGTCCCCCCCTCAGTCATGTTTCCCACCTGAAACCATACCCTGAATTTTTTGTGGATGTGACAATCCAAAGTAAGGTCAAAATGAGAATACCTTTTCTTATACCCTCTTTTTCAAGCTCTTCTGTCCTTTATTAAAGGTCTAGGTTTCCTCAAAATGACTTTACAGTGTAAATGAAATTTCATCAAGCTACATAGCTTAGTCATGCTTTGCAGAAGGTGGTTTGTTTGGTCCAGCACTCCTGAGAATGACTTAAAATAAGGACCAGATACCTACTAGGAAATATTAGCAATCAAGAATACCCTCCCAAGAAGGAACAGTTCTTTTAAAGACAGAAAAGGTCTTTGAATTGTTACAACCAGAAACCAGAGACATAAGTAATGCATTCCTGAAAGTAATGCTGAAATGCATGAATGGGTAAGCTTGACAAAAGCAATGTTTCGCATCCCAGATTCTTCCATCTCCTTGAGGATAAGCAGTTGCTTCCCAGCCACCACAGGTACCATGCATACATTTGCTGATGATACTGGGGTGACAGAGGTCTCAGTCCAGCCCAGATGCTGTCTGTTGAAGTGGACTTTTCTGCCTGCTCAGGGCCCCACAGAAACGCGTGGAGTCCAGCCGGACGCAGATCACATGGCAAGGACATAGCGTTCATTCCTCAGAGCAAAAGAGCTACAAGTAGGAGCACAAGAAAAACTATTGTACAACATATTGGACAACACACACAACTCACTAGCTGCCACTGAGACCGTCCAAGACACCCAGTTAAAGTTTCCAGTTACCTTAAATGCTCCATTGCTGGAGCATTAGCTCTAGGCTCTGTTATTTTCCATTAATATTTCCATAACTCATACATGCATGATCCTGACCTTTGTATGGTCCTGTTTCATCCACTTACCTCATTCATTCTGAAGGCCTCTTCTTCAATGGTCTTCCATTCTTATTTATTGGGGATGCAAAAAACCAGTTCATTAGCACACTCATTTTTGTGCCAAGGCCGTTAATGAAAACATTACCGTGAGATTTCCCACAGGGAGAGACCTTGGGAAACTTCTCTAGCAAATTCCTGCTGTCAAAGCTTTCATCCTCACTGCATCTCCCTCCCCGTGAGCCAGTTCCTTGCAGACTGTGCAGTCCCTGAAGCAGCACCAGTCTTCTCTACTTCCCTAACGTTTCTCCCTGCAACACCATTTCATATATGCATAGTGCAGTGGCACCTTGCCTCGTTTACCAAGGATAGGTTTGATTAATCTAGCATGATCCAGCCTTACTTTATACCTTATCCTATCCATTTAATTTGTCTTTTCTTCAAAACTTGTCTTAAAGTCTTCTATGCTTTTGAAGTCAGACTAATAAGACCTGTTGAGCTTGCACTCACCAACCTCAACAAATTGTCCAAAGAACACTTACGAAGCCATCAGACATTTCCAGCAAGGATCAGGAAGCTGTATTAACAGAAAATGAGAATTAATCTGCAACCATGTGCTTTGTTCTGCCCACTGCACACAAGAGCGAGGGGTTCAAAGCAGGGCAGTTGTAGAGGGAAGTTAACTAGGATGAGCAGGAGACTACAAATTATCACAAAGAGTGAAAAAGGATGGCTTGTTTTGCTAACCATGGGCTGAGAAGGAATATGATTGACTTTCTAAATACATCACAGGACAAGGCATAAACAGAAGGAAAGTATTTCATAGTCTAAGGGTGGCACAAAAGTAAATGATTACAAGCCCTGGAGATGGGGTAGCAGAGCTAAGGAGTATCCATCTCCATTTAAAGAAATCAATGTATTTAGTAATGAGATGATTGTCTGCTATAGGAGGAAACCAAACTCAGTGTTACTGAAGTTGCAAACAAGCTTTCAGAAAGCATAAGCCCAAACTTCTAAAATGGTTGAGAGGAGAAACACTGCTTGCCCACCTTCCAAGGAGCACTCTGACCACCCACCTCTGAACTCTCCAAGTCCCTTCTTCGGAGCACTGGACACCGGGGAGTCAGGAAATGGTGGCATTACAGGCTGTGTCCAATGCTGCCCACCCGTGACCAGTTATGCTGTAAGCACCAGCAGCCCTGGTGTTTTCACTTGCTCAGTAGAGCAAGTTCAGCCCCCAGATGACTGCAATGGGCACACACAAACAGGAACCACCCCATTCCTGGGCTTCCGTGGGCTGGACATGCTCCAGCTCCCTCCATTCACCTCCCATGGTCGCCCTTCCTAACCAGTGCCTCCTCTCTTCCCTCCTGCTGATATCCCTGCCCCTTTCCCTTGCTTTTCTTCTTCCCACAGCCTCTGCAGTTTTACTCTGTCTAAACCCCTGTGTTGTTCTGATTTGGGGGACAGGGCACTCCCTCTCCCCTGAGGCATCTCAGGTGCATGCTCCTTCACTACACTGGGCCCTCTTGTGGCTCCAGTGTACCAGTAAAAGGAGAAAAGCAGGGAAATTGCCCTACAAAGGGAGTCTCTGCTGCATATACACCCTCCCAGACAAGAAAGAGGGACTGCACGAGCTCACTGTTAAAGCCTGCTCTGCAGTGGTTTGCCTGTGAAAGTCATTTGAACATCACAAACAAAAAAGAGACCTCCTGGGTACGGTGCCATTTTCATAGTCACCTTTTGAGTCCAGTCCACACTGAGCCCATTATTCCTCATTCTGTCCTCGCTCATTAACGGTGATACTCCATACCTGATCTCTTTACTGTTTCCTGTTGTGTACCTGTAGCCATTGCATCTCCACTCAGGCACTCTTATTTAAGCTCAGTCTGCTCTGGTCAATTCTGGCTTTCTTGGCTCTTCCACCTATGTTTAATTTTCAGGGAATTTTTTGGGCTTGCTGCATGCTGAATTCCCTCCAACTTTGTCTACTTGAGACAGCGGTGTTCTTTATTGAGGTGGACATGAGTATTATGCTTTCATGCATGCTAAACTCCAGCCTCTCCTTAAAACAAACAATTTGGCAGCGTGGGTGGCATAGTTTTACTTTGGAGCCATCCTCCTCCCCCAGTCTCTCTGTCTTTGATGCCTCCCTCACTTCCCCGTCTCTGTCTTTGTTTCTCCTTACTAGTAGTCCTCGTGCTTCAGATTTTCTCAAAAAAATTATTCATGCAAGTTGTCTGATGATGTTATTTGAAGGTTTGTTTTGAAGGCCTGTCATATGTATCAAGGTTCAGATGACCTGAAGTGAGGGCTGCATGTGTGAAAATGCAGAAATTACCATTGCGGTGTGGGGTGTAAGGGATTAGTGCTACCGGTAGCTCAGCAATACAGTATAACGGGCCCAACCCTAGCAGGTACCCTAGGGGGATATAGCCCCTTGCACTGCAGTCCAGGGAGGACTACTTCTAGGGCTGAAGTAAGGCTGCTGTAAATGCACCAGAGAGAGTGGCTCAGCTGGGGCTGAGAAAGATTTTCGATGAAAGATTTTCTAAAGAAGGCAGAGTTCCCTAAGCATTTCCAAATCACCCTCTGCATCACAGGGGCTGCTTTCCACATCCCTACAACCCTAGTATTGTACAAGCAGCATCTGGGCTGGGAACAGTCCCATGAGGCTGCTGAACACAGCAGTGCCCCAGACCAGAGCTGCAGGCATGAACCCACAAAGGAGGCACCAGTAAGCGCTGTTTCTGTAGCCTTCATTTTTCTTTCAGACTGATTAAACTTTATTTTATCCCACCACATGTCAAACCATAATAAAGCTTGTAACAAAGGTATAGCAAGGGCACTTCAAAAACAAAAGTTTCCACATACATACAGCAACCTATCTTCCCTAAAAGGTAGAGGAACTACCAAGAGAGCACTTAAATGATCTGAGATCTTTCATACAAGAATTTAAAGTATGCATTTGCACTACATCTTAACAGCTGGATCACAAAGAGCATTCAAAGGAATGTAATCCTGATGTAATAAATTAGCTGCCTCTGTAAACCTAAAGGTATCAAGCTGTCACACAAGGGATTTCAATTCATAACTTTAATCTAACCTCTGCAGGTTCTCTCAACTGCTTTAGTCTTCACAGATGAAGGGCTTGACCTGGTAATTGGTAACAGGAAGAGGCTTCCCTCTACTTTCATTGATCACTGCAGGAGACGATAGCTCACAATACAGCTTGCAGCCCAGCAAGATTTCCCTCGTCCCTCCCCGCTTTTATATTTGTGCATTCAGACACGAGCCCTGCAAGTGTTAAGGTCTATATACCCCATATTCCAAAGGAAAAAAGTTTCCATGGACATGTGAAAGGAGACTCCTAGGTAGATGGGAAATTTCCTTCTGAAACAACAATAACATAGCTTTAGGGATGCTGAAATGCACCATCCCTTTCAATATGTTGAGGCATCTGCAAGATATATGCAGCTCCTGGAGTCCAATGTGAAATTGCAGACTCACAAAATGGATGAGGCTGCAACGGTCCTCAGCCCTTTGCAACTGGGTCTCCTCTGGAGACCATCCCGTCCAACCTCACCTTCTCAGAGTCATTTGCCCAGGACCACGTCCAGTCAGGTTTTGAATATCTCCACTGATGGAGACTCCACAACCTCTCTGGGCAACCTGTGCCAGTGTTGGACCACCCTCACAAGAAAAAAATGTTTTCTTGTGTTCAGATGGAATTTCATGTTTTAACTTGTGCCCCGTGCCTCTTGCACTGTCAGTGGGCACTGCTGAGAAATGGCTGGCTCCCTCTTCCTTATTCCCGCCCTCCTCCGCAGCAGGTATGTATACACACGGAAATCCAATGGAAACACTAGCAATTTTACTCCCCAAATTAAGGATCAGGCAACTTTTTCCTCCTCTGAGAGGGCTTGAGTGCATGGAAAGCTCACGGAGGATTTCAGAGTGAGTGACAATGTCATGAACCGTTTAGGCTGGAAGCCTGGAGAAGATTGGCTTTCTCTGAGTTTCTGAAGGTGTATAACTTGGCATAGTGGTGGTGCATAATATCAGTCTCAAATATTTCTTCATGAACACCTGAAAAGGACATTTCTGAAAATGAATTTGGCTCTGGCTTCTAACCTGTGCTTATTTTTAGCAAGGTGTAGGCGTGACAATAATAAAGATAGTGATGTCTTGACGAAATTATGAAGCATGACATTTATTTTCACCCTTCTTCAAAATCCCCTTTTATTGATCTGACTGGTACAATTTATAACCACTGTTGTATAAAGATAAGAAAAGGGACTGGGCATGCTTAGAAGAAGTGGACTGTGAAAATCTTTTAAATGCTGCAGAACAGAAAGGTAGATTTAACCACTGAGGTGATCTATGAAGGTGATTTATATCTGTTGGACTCTTTCCAACTAATCCCATACTAATAATATTTGTTGATCAGCTACTAGCCAGAGATAGATTTCAGGACAGAAGTCTTTAAGCAAGAAAGTTAGAAATTTCTATATGATGTTATTCAATGCAGTAACTTCACAGTAATGCAGACAAAGCCAATATCATAAGATACGGGTGCTTTACTGAGGTCAAAGGTGGGTTAAATAGTTTGGATATTTGGCTAAAAGGGAGAACATCGTCTCATTCAGACTGGGGGGGCAGTGGGCTTTAAGACATACAGATTATATATTTCCAACTTGAAGTTTACCTTATCTTACATTTATTTTGGGATGATGGAATCTGTGTCTGCATAGAAAGGAAGCACAAACTCTGCAGTTAGGACTCAACTCTAAATTTGTCATGTTTGACAAAGCTTTGGTGGTAAGAAGAAATGCCTGTACATAGAACAGTTATAGTTGTAGCATGGACCCATATTATTACCACACTTGCTGCCAGGACAAACCATCCACACGACTTCCCTTTTCTACCCGAGAAAAATTCAGATTAGACTAGGCTTGCTCTGACTATATTACTGACATCTTGCTATCTCTTCCCGGCACTGTGCTCCATGTTATTTTTGGTTGGTGCAAGGCAAGTTCTCCATAAGCACCTTTCTTTGTGTATTTTCATGAAAATGTTGTTAATTTATTCATGGCACTATCATCCCAGGCATTCCATGGTGTAACAGTTTATACTGATATATACAACAACATAGGAAAACTGAAAGATAATAAAGAATGGAGACAACCCAAATAAAGAGGAATGATGCTAAAGGATCATAACAAATCTCTTTCTGAGGCTGCTCAGTATCCCAGTAGATAAACTGGACAGATTTATCCAGGTGGTTTGTAGTAGTCAGGCTAAGAATGGCTTTCAACAGTATCTACAGCGCAGTTAATTTTTGCTGTAGCCACAACTGAGACAGAATTTCATTCTGCAATATTTGCTGGATAAAAAAAATAAAACCAACCCTAATCACTCGTGCTGCAGGTACTTCAGGGTATCTGAGCAGCCTCCTGTAGGGCTCTGGACTGCAGACCACTAACAGCCTTGTTCCTCCAGTCCAGAGAGCTTCCAGCCAGGGCAGCCTTGCCTGTTGAAGAGAGGGAAATTTCTGGGGCTAGTTTAGGGCAAAATGAAGCCTTTGTCAAACCGTCAACTCCACAGTCTGCACTGTCTGTGAGAGGCTTTCCAACAGCCTCATGCTATATATGTAGCACATATATGCAAAATATCCCACTAAGTATCTTGCCGTGGAAAAGAACAGAACCACTGACATGTGACACATATAAGTCACATCACTTAACACAATCCCAAATAGCACATGGTTATTATAAGAAGCTGCAGCATATGAACACATCTAGAGCAGAATGAGAACACGTGCAATGGCTACAGTGATGTATGCAGCATAAATGTATTTAGAAAGACCCATCTGGATGGTGTGAGTTACCACATTGACACCACGACAACTATTGCTTTTGAAATTTTGGGTGTCTTGATAGCATTTCGAGGGGATGGGGAGGAGCCTTTCTGGTTTTCCACCACCCATCAATTGTACAGGTCAGATCAACAGAATTTCCAGAAAACTAAAATGTAATATAAACATTTTTCATGGAAAGTGGTGCTGCATTTTTCAGACAGGTTCACTAACTTTTACTATGAATGTTTTCAGTAATAAAAGAAAACAAAGACAGCTTGTTCCTCCCTACCTTTAGCCATCTACAGACAAATTTTCACAAGCTTGGAAACCTCTGACCCCATGCCTACATCTTTTCTTTTCACCTTTTAAGACAGTGCATTTTCCTCATTTCTTCATCAATCCCCTTTATTGCTTTCTCCCATTTCCCCCCTTCTCTCTCTCTATTGCATTGTAGAGATTAAGTCATGTTTTGTTATGAAAGCTATTTTTTTCCTTTTTCTAGTTTCCTGGAAAGAAAAAAAAGTTTTAACATTTCACAAAGATCATTTTCAGAAAATTATTTGGTTGAAGGGGGACCTTCTCCATTCCTGACATCACCTGGAGTACTCTGTTTTCAGTTTGCCCTCCCTATTCGATGCAAAGAGGGTGCACTTTTCCAGAGTTCATGGTCCTTGCTTGTTGATTGTTCAGATTTCTGAGAACATAATAAGCAAATCTGTAGTTAATGGGGTCACGTTAACAATAGTGTCTTAAAACAAACAGCATGGTTAGTTGATGTTTGAACAGCAATCAAGTTCAGTGAAGCACAAAAATTTCTTTGCATATGCTTTCAGACACTTGTTGCAACCACTCAGAGAGAAATGCAAGAGCCACCAGAGTGTGCAGCAATCTACAGCATAGAGGTGGTGAAAAATTCTAGCCAATATATGAAGAGGAACTGAGCAGGCAAGAATATTATCTAGATGAAGTTTGCATAATACCTCTGGGAAAAAAAACAAAAACAAAAAAGAAAAAAGAGGAAAATGCCTACTGCATTTTAATCTAATTAATATGAAGAGAAATCATTAAATCCTACATTTTAAATAAACCTCATCAAAAAAATTAAGAGGGGAAGCAGGAGAGGATTTAATTAGACTTGTATCATCTGTGTATATAGGCACAGAGTTTTGTTTGGAGAGCTCTTCATCAAGTGCCAGGGCTCATACAAACAAGTAGTGTGCCAAGGCTTCTGCTTTTTAAGTCAGAGGTCAAAGAACTAAAGCAAATGGTAGGGCAATTTTTCAACGAGAAGGAAATATTGGCCCAAAATAAAGTCACAATGAGTTACAGCTAGTGGGAGGGATTTGGAGACATGCCAGATAGATTTTTGTCACTCTTCATTATTTTGCTATTAGCTTTAGCGCTTGGAAAAAGAGGTGAATTGTGACAGGAACAAATAATACACAGTAACAGCACCCACACAGCCCCAAGCACACTCACCCATATCGTAACTCACTGATCTGTGAGCCAGTGCTAGCAACTGCAGAAGGCAAACGTTCAGAGGTGCAAGCCAAAGCAAATTTTATTGCTTAATACAGTTCGATCTCCCAGCGCAAACTTCAGTTTCACCTCTGTTTACTTGGAAGCTGCTAGAGAATTATCCTGCTCAATATCCATCAGTCAAAGAGCACACCCCACCCTGGTGCTGAGACCGTGCAACTCCCGTTTGATTAAAACATCTACACAAGCATACCAGCAGGTTAGTTTCTTCTCATGATGTCAGCAATACCATAGTGATTACTCCTGTGGCAACCAGCCATTACCCTCTGTTCCCTTATTTTTCAAGCCTGCCAGCTCTTGTGGTCTTTGACATCACACAACTAATTTAAACTAGTCACCCTTTCTGCCCCAAAGAAAGCCAGCCCGAGACTTGCTTTTATTTTTACATTAGCAAGCCACATTCCTGATTTTTGATAACTTGCATTGCACCGGGCTAATCCCTATCCAGCGATCCCGTAGCAGTAGAAAATACCCACACTGTTTTAAGTACCTGGGCTTTGCCAGCCTAGTAGCCTGATATTGTTATGCAGCCTTTTTTAATACTTTGACTTCAACTTTCAATTCACAAGAACCCAAATGCCATGCGGAGGCAGAGAGTGATACTGTGGTAATTTGAGACTGTCACAGTTTTGATAGCCATGAGATGAAGATGGTGGTGCTTCATGGGCCCAAGATCTTCCCCCCAGCCGGAGGCAGACCACAGCTTAGCTCTCCCCCTTGCTCAGCTTGCTCTGCACACCTCTCTCTCCTCCCCCATGACAAGTAACAGGGAAGGGGACACAACCTCATTTCCTATCAGGGTCAGTTTGTCACTGCTTTATGACACAAAAGAAGTTTGGTTCTTCTGTTGGCATAGGGTAAAGTGTTATTGCTTCATAAGCATTTGTTTTACTTGCTTGTTCTTCTTAGTATCATTACTCATTCTTCAGTTTCTCAGCAATTACTTTTCTTGCTCTCTGCAAGGAAAACTTCATGAGTTTGCCATTCCCTTGGCTTTGTCAGACCTCCCATCAGGGAAGCTCCATACCTGGGCAGGGATGCTTCTTTTCACATGTGCATGTCCTGTCTTCAGAGTGGTGGTGGTGGCAGAGCAGAGCACAGGCATCCATGGAGTGGTAGGACCATCTCCCCACGGACGTGCCCCAGAGGTACAACTGTGATTTCAGTGGGCAAAGCAGCTAGCTGACGGGTACGCAGTTATGAGAAAGACACAGACCATCATGAGAATCTGAGTTCGTACAGATTTTATAGATTCCAGGAGAAGGAGTGGCTAAAGTTCCCAGCACAGGTAGAGACATGCTGGGGCGACCGACAGGAGAAGGCTGTGACACAGCCTATTTCTACGTACCAGCAGTCAGGCCTTACCTGACTGGTTCAGCTACAGAATTTCTGTCAGTTGTAATTTAGGAGATTGAAACTAGGTATCAGATACCAATTGTCACCTACCTTCAGGAGTTCTGAATTTGCTCCCTTATTGCCAGTCTTATGTCACAGACAGTATTTTCAAAAGCTCAATACTTTCAAAAGTTGAGTTGCAGCTCAACTTTCAGTATCGGCTCCGAGGCCAACATTTATAATACACAGCTATATCCATATCCACAGTTATCAGTATTCAGTTGATTCAGTTCACTGTCAACAGCTTCAATTCCTCCTAGCTGGTAATTACAGCACATATAAGATCCTGGGTGCACTTCAGTGTACTGATTAGCAGTTAGACTCACTTTGGTCTCATCCACACCAAGCTTACCCTGTTTACAGTGACTAACACACCAAGACTACTTAGTAATTGCAGCAGTGGAGGCTACAGCAACTTTGTTAGAGCTCAGTATGTTGTCTGCATCTTATGCAGTGTCACCACAGACAACATTCAAAGTTTACTGAAGCAATATCTAAGGAAATCTCCTAGTAAGCCATCTGCGGTCAGAAAAACAACTATATTCTGTATCTACAAAAATGTGCACAGCTCCTTATCTGCATACACAATCCAGAAATGAATGTGGACAAATGCAGCACAAATTGCAACTTGGAGAGAAGTCAGCTAAATAACATGCATGCTAAAATGATATGGAAGTAGGGACGCTTGCAAAGAAGTTTGGTGCAGCACAAAACCAGATGCACATCGGCAGAAGGGCTCGCTGCTCATCCTCACTAAAGAGGACAAAAATAAAGAGTAGAGGAATCATAAGGAAAAGAAGAAATCTGGCATAAATACAAAATTTCCACAACCCAATCCAAAGGAATAGATGAAGACAAAATAAAAATGAAAATAAAAGCCAACATTAGCTGCTTGTCCTCATGGTTTCTTACACTGAAAGGCACAATACATGTGTGTAAGCGTATTGTACGCTTACATGTGAAAAGCAAAGGGGATGACTGCAGCAAAGTCAGGCAAAGAATACTCTTTAATGAGGAGGAGTGGGGGAAAGAGAGGGAACAAAGTAAAACCATGGCTGTCTCCACGGACTGCGTAGCCTACAACACCATCTGATATGCTGAGCTAGGATGCAAGATGCATCAATATGGCATCAACATGGATCTGTGAGGATATTTTCAGAGGACGCTGGCCCACAAAATGAGCATCTGGGGATTCCAGAATAGCAGACTCCCACCAGCCTTAGTGCTGTCACTTGCTCGATTTCACACTTTATTTCACAACGACCTACAGACCATCCTTTCCAAATGGCTCATATAAGCTGAGCACATCTGCCTAAATCCAGGACCCCAAGCTTTCAACCCTATGGGGAGAGTCTTAACAGTGACTTGACTATCACGCGTCTTTATTGCAAGAAACAGGACTGAAGCCAAGTATGAGGAACTCGTCAGTATGCTCCCATTCGTATCACACACACAACTAATCTGAGCTTCCTATCTTTTTGGAAGGCATTGATCAGTCACACCAACCATAGCAATTATACTTAGGAGTCACACTCTTCCCCATATCAGCTCACCAGGCTAATTCAGAAGATGTAGGGACAATCTTTTAAATTGGACTAGTAAGATTCAAGAGGAGGATCTAGCGGGTAAACATGAGCCTGTTTGGGGTTTGCTTTTTAATTCCTGGGAGACATACTGTTTAATATGTTGTAAGGTTGAGCACATACTGAAGTGCATGCTCCTTACCTAGGAGTCAACCAGCAGCTTGCTGACAAGAACAGCAGAGTTCCCCTTCCATAGTCAGGGGTTCTAACATATTACCACCAGACCAGACAAACATCTAGCTGGATTGTCATGACCATCAGCTCATCACCGTAGGTAAACCTGGGACATGCCTCAGAGCAGATCATCTTCTGCTGATATCAGGAGAGATGCTGTATGACTTCTGGATTGGCTTATCCTCCTATTCTAGACTCCCTCCAGCTTTTCTAAAGCTAAACACCACTAAATGAGAGGCCCTGGGCAAGATCAGAGTCATTTAGTTATTAATTTGTGCTTCTGTGCTTGTCTTGCTTATTTTTTATGTGTGGTATTTGGTTTTCGTCTTTCCCACACCGTCTTACCAAGAGTTGCAAAATTCTGCCCATTTTCTTCATTCCTCCAGAGGAAAGAGGGTGTTGTTTCCTTCCCTCTTCCCTGCCATTATTTCCTTTTTCTGTGGGATCTGCAGATGCTCACAGTCTCTCTGGAGCAGGTAATTACGGAGGTAATTGTGTGGAGCAGAACTCCTGCAGTCAGCAAAAGTTGGTAAGAAAGGCTACTTTCTTTTCATGAAACAGAAAAGCTATAGCTTAGTTCTGATTGTTTCTGCTTATCTTCAGTCAAACACTGTTACCTGATGAGAAAATAGCCTCTCTTCCCCCTGCCCAGCTTGATTTGGAGTGGCAGCAGATTGGGGAAGCACTCAATCCTTCCCTCAGAGTAATTGCCACTAGGCCCCAGCTAGCCCTGCTCCGGCTAATTCAAAGGGTCCTAGGAAAAGCATAAACTAGGCAACAGTGACAGAGGCAGGATGTTTCATATCAGAGTTTAAAAAGATTTGCAGCAGTAGCTTAACACTCATTCAAGGGAAGAGCGGCAGCAAGAGAGGGTTGGAGCAGGGGGAGGAGAGAGCCCTCTGAAACCTCAGGGAGCTGAGATAAACACACCCAAATGCAAGCCACTGCTTTCTATTAAAGGACTGATTTCTTGTGTATATCTTCCCTCATCTTCCTCTGAATCATTTCTATAGGTCTACCTGAAAAAGGAGGCAAGCGGCACAAGATGAAGTGGGATACATGCCTGGCATCCCTAGAAGAGCTGTTTATCCATGCTGCAATCTCTCTACTGCACCTCCAGGACTTTTGGCATAAGTGGATTTCTGCAGCAGGATTTCCAGGCTTAGAGCTGTTTGCATATGTTTGTCCTGAGGATTGAAGGCAGGCAGCGCGAGTTGTCATTCTTATCTGACTGACATCACTTTTTTGGTTTGTTTGTTGTTTTGTTGGGTTTTTTTAACTGTGAAGTAGAATGTCTCCAGGGAAAGACTTCTTTATATTTAAAAGAGTATAAATAAAATTAACTCATCCAAACTCAATTTTCTTTTCTTACTCTTCTTATTCATTCTTCATTTGCATTTATTTTCTTCTGCATTTGATCTGTGCTATCCATCTCTACACTGCTCTTTCCTGTACTCATGGCCTTACTCAGGGTTATTTACCAGCTCTTTCCTGTTTTTAAAAGGCAATCTTTCTCTTTTTCTCATTCTAGCATTCACACCCACACTTTCTCTTCCACCCCCTAACTGTCACCAATGTCTTTTCAGCATTTTGTTAGCTCTCTTCCTTTTTCTTACTTGTATTGATTTCTATAACCCTACTGAAAAAGAAAAGGGGGCAACTGCTGCCCAACCCAGCCAGTGAGGCAGGAGCGAGTGGGCAGGGAGGTCTGGTGGCATGCTGACAACTCAGGATGGGGAGAGGAAGTTATTTTTCTGTTGTTAGCAACCATGCTTTCCCTTTTCATTCTCCGATCACTGTTGTTCTCCTCTGCCTTTCATCTTCTCCTAAAGGACATGCTTCAGAATTAGCACTGTAGCACAGCAAAATCTTTTGTTCTTTAGAGGTGAAATGTTGTAACCAAAGAGAGAATGAAAGTCAAGTCTAAATGCACCCAATGTAATGTTTAGGTACCTAAGCGAGGATTGCAGTTGCTGTAGGCTCACAACAGAGACAATGGAAAGACAAGTAATTTCAGAAGGAGAATCAAGTCTTTTCTTACTCCAGTAACTATGCAGGAAGACTAGAAAATCCATTTCTTACTAGGTAGTACCTACAGATAGGCAGAAAAATATCAAAACTCAAAGATACTGACTAAAGTCAGAGACGATCCAATAGGAATCCAAGATCAAATGGCTCTTAAACTCATCTTTCTGCATTAGACTACGCTGCCACATTCAGATACCACAGAGGACTTGATCTAATAAACATGTGTGTAGACCTCAGGGGCTGGGCACAATGTTTGATCCTCAGACTACAACTCAGTTGAATGAAGGCAAAGCCATTGAGATGGAGCTTGCGCTCATGATGACCAAAGAGATCCCACCACAGAGGCTTTCCTCACCAAGACTTGGTAATGGACCAGGTGCATGTTGTAAGAAAAATGTTTCTGTGATGCACCTGAAATCCTCTCATCAGTATGCTAAATCTGTGCAACAGATTCATCAGTGGATTATTTAATTTATATTTTTTAAGAGACTACAATACACCTGCAGCTGTAGCAGAGAAGGTGATCAGGTACATGACAATAAAGGTACTTGGAAAGGATATTGTTACATGTACTAATTGCACATACTTTGCTATTGTGTTTTCCACAGCTTAAGAGTGCTCCATTTCCCCTAGTAAAGAGTTCCTGACACAGTCCTGGAGTACTTGCAAATCAGAAGGTCAGAGGCACAGAGGGATTGTTTGCTATAAAAGTTGGGTAGAGGCCTTAAGATGGTTTAAATAGGTATCAATCTATATTGAACCTGATGATTTTTAATGCCATCAAACACCCTCCCTCGCAGAAAAGCTGCTTGCATCATGTTTCTGTGAGCTTAAGGAAAGAAAGCCAAACTAGTGCCTCCACCAGAGGCAAGCTTTGGTGGAAGTTTTGAAGCTCCCTCTTCAGTATGGCCTTTTGCTAAGCATTCATCACGTGCATGCTGCTTGACCAAACCACGCATGAAGCTCCCTCTTCAGTATGGCCTTTTGCTAAGCATTCATCACGTGCATGCTGCTTGACCAAACCACGCATGAAGCTCCCTCTTCAGTATGGCCTTTTGCTAAGCATTCATCACGTGCATGCTGCTTGACCAAACCACGCATGAAGCTCCCTCTTCAGTATGGCCTTTTGCTAAGCATTCATCACGTGCATGCTGCTTGACCAAACCACGCATGAAGCTCCCTCTTCAGTATGGCCTTTTGCTAAGCATTCATCACGTGCATGCTGCTTGACCAAACCACGCATGAAGCTCCCTCTTCAGTATGGCCTTTTGCTAAGCATTCATCACGTGCATGCTGCTTGACCAAACCACGCATGAAGCTCCCTCTTCAGTATGGCCTTTTGCTAAGCATTCATCACGTGCATGCTGCTTGACCAAACCACGCATGAAGCTCCCTCTTCAGTATGGCCTTTTGCTAAGCATTCATCACGTGCATGCTGCTTGACCAAACCACGCATGCAGCTCTGAAACAGCCAGGGTACATGCTGCCTCTGTCCCCGACACAGCCAGGGTATGCTCTGCCTGTGGTTCGACCTGTGGCTGGGGTTAGGAAAGGAGAGAAGGTCACTGTAGAGAGAAATTGGTGCTCCTGTAGCAAGAACAGGAGGGATTGTAAGGATTTGGGGAGCAGAAGGAGCATTTTGGAAAAGGATAGATGTATAGGCTTCAAATCTGTATGAATCTAGGCTTCATTAACTGCACAGCTCACAGAACGACCCATTTGTCTTTATTCTGGCAGCTCTTGGGGCAGTGATGGTCTCCTAGTAGCTGTATGAACAGAGCGTAACAGTGAGGCCCTTAACGGCTTTGTGAACCTGAAGGCACTATTACAATACAAATAACCATTAAGGCTGTACACTTAGAGACAGTTTAGAGCAGCAGCAATAATTACTTTTCAGTCTAAGCGACCCTGCACAGGCAGCTCTGTCGTATTGCAGCAGCTGGCCCAGGACCAATGGCAGGGCTGCGGCTGGAGGCTGTCCTGACCAATTTGTCCCATAAAGCCAAGCCTTGCCAAGAGGCTTGCTGCTCGTAAAAATTATCCTGATGGCTCTGGTGGGGATCTTCCCAAGTGCCAGGGAGCACTGAACTAATACTGTGTTCTCATCACCTACATCCCAGGCGCTTTTAGGGAACCTAGGTGAGATCATCCACTGGTGCAAGAAAAACTCCATTATAATGAGCAGAGCTGCTTTGGCTGATGCCGGCTGATCACCTGTTGCAGAAGTACTTTGTTCATGCACTACTGAAACTCATCCAACTCAGAAGGAGAGAGCTACCAGAAAGAAAAAGATTATGTGGCAAATTTTGAGAGGGGATGGAAAAGAACTTATTTATTTGAAAGCACCATGGGGATTGTCTGGGTTGTAATTTGGCCAAGAAACCAGAGATGGTACAACCTGTTCATGAGTAGAGTGTCTGCTAAAGAATGAGCAGAGATAGCACCAGATTTACAGTGGTGTCTGAACAGGACAGCAACGCCCAGCGTGCAGGAGTGGCCAGGGGACAGGCTGAGCAGCGACATGCAGGGCCATCTACTCGGCTATGCTGGCTGCTTGCGTGACACGCCATAGATCATCTCCTGGACTGGCAGCCAAAAGCCCCACCACATCTCCTGACCAAACCTTCATCTGTCAGTTGTCAGGTGAGCCGAGGTCCCACACCTGGAAACCTATGCATGTAATCTGAGCAGAATTATCCCATCAAACAGGTCACTAACATTGCATTTTCGTGGCTAACTGATCTCCTTTCCAGTTGTTTGTTACAGACTATTCAATGTACATTCACAGAAAACTACTGGGAGACAAACCTTCCGTGAAAAATTTGGCTCAGCTCTCATACTGCCTGTTTTGTGTATGCCTGGGCGGATGAGGATGGGCTGTTCTTGCTGTCCAAGATGTTAGTAGGGATCCTTCCCCCACTCCTGTGGGACAAACTGGGAGGTCATGGCCCTTTTTCTAGAACAGAAAGAAAGTGAGGAGCAGGATCAAAATCCCTAAAACCAATTGGTCCCTTGTACCACAGAGAGTGCCCGCAAAGTCCTCTGACACCTCTTTCAGCCAAACACCCCCAAAATTTCACCAATATTCTTAGATGTTATTCTAGAGGTTAAGTTAACCGCTCCCACAGATTTCATTCTCACCACTCCATCCATCGTGGAATTCTGCTACTACCGCTGAGGAAGCCTGAGCCTGCTCTGTGGGCTGCTCCCACTCCCATCCCACTGGAGGAACAGCAGAGCTGTGATCCTCGTCCAGGCTCCATATTGCACCAATGCCAACTCCAGTAAAGTGAGGAGACACCAGGCAAGATGCTCATCTTTTCCAAATTAAACAAACAGAAAAGTGAGATTGTTTTGAACTGATATATGTGGCATTGACTCAGTATCCATTTCAGTATTTCTCAGCTACAAAAAACCCACATGACATTTAAAAAAAAATCCCATCACATTTGTCTTCCGCAATTTTCAATACTAGTACCTCAATGCTGAAAAAAATTGCCTACCACTCACAAAAAATCTGGAAGGGTGTGGGGGAAGGACGTTATGTAAATCATAGGATAGATATGGTTAGGAACAATTATGGGAGAGTCTTCCCCTTTTCCTCCCTAACCCAAACCTCCTAAATTTTGTTAAGGCACTTGAGTGATTTAGTCAACGGTTTCCAAAAAGTCCAAGATATTCAGGAGTCTGTCATCTGGTATAACCAAATGTGGATCTCTATGTCCCAATTATCTGCAGTGAGACTATAACCAGCAATAGAAATCACACATTTTGGGTGATTTCTCTCAGAAGGTAACACCCTCAAAAGAATTGTTTATAGTTATATAGAAGACACTCAGAGTTGAACCAGGTGGCCACCATTTATAATACAGTTTCAGATTTTAGTTTTTTGGAGTTTTGGGGGTTTGGGTGTTTTTTTGTCTGGTTGGTTTGGGTTTTTTTTTTTTTGAGGGAAGAGTCTTGAACATCAAGCTAATCTAGTGACATGGATAAGAACAGAGAATTCTCCCCACTTCTACCCCAGCAAATTCAGACATTAGCTCCCTTCAGTATTTTCTCTGTTTAATTTTATGCTTCACAGCCGAAGAGCAATCAACGCCATCAAGAGAGAGGCTCCCAGTAAGGCAAATGACCATATGGAAAAGGTCTTAATATCAGCGGAATTGGGAATTAATTTCTTGAGAGGAAATATTGCCCACTGCTTCATGGCTGAAATAATAATTTAAAACCAGATTTAAAAAAAAAACCATGAAACACAAAACTTCTTGTAGATCCATACAGTGATGATTGAAAATCAGTGAATTTTCAAAAGCAGCTATATAGGCTCTTTGATTTCAAAGGAGCACAGGCTTTTAACCTGCTTAGGCAGCTGTGAAGATCCCCCAGGCATGGTCTTTAAGGGTTAGATTTGTTTTGAAGATTTGGCCCCAGCTGGTGAAAGCAGGACTCCTCTCACCTATCTGCCATTCAACCATTAGGTTGAGCTGGTCCGAGCTGGCCCTCTACAGTCAGTGGGAGGACGTGCACCTCCATGGGGCATTCAGTCCCCGCTGCAGGGAGACATCTAAGGCAGATCCTGGGGGACCCACCCGGACCAGGCAGCAGGTTTTTGGATTACTGATGTTGGGGAAGATGCCATCTCACCATAAAGATAAAGCCATTAGGAGGACTCCCATTTCCTCCAGTGAGGCTAGAACTTTCCCTGGAGTTTTCCAAGAACTTCTTACTGCCATTCTTCCAGGAAAATGGGGGAACACAAACCTTGTAAATACAGTCTCATTGATTAATAATGATGGCATTTTTTACTTTGCTTGAAACATTCAAGCTGCACATGGTAATATTCAGAGTACTTATAAAACTTCAAAACTCACAACTACCCATTTCCCCCACAGTCCTTCCAGAGATATCTCTCCTCTCCAGCAGCTCCAGGTGAACACAGGTCCCAAACATTTTGCTGTCTCATAAGATTGACCACTGAACACCTAAGCTGAATGCCATTAAAAAACAAATGGTCTTGCAAGATAACACTCAAAATCTACAGAACGGGCCTCATGTTACTCCTTATTATTTAAACAAACCTTTTCCTCATGTTTGGATAATTGAAAGTCTCCACTGCATTGCCAGGCATGGAATGAGGCCAAGTACCCTCAGGGACCCATGAAATGCCATTATCTCAGCAACATGCTTGAAACCATTTGAATCTCTCATGGAGCTAAGAAAACATCTCCACTGCTTGCTTCTTTTAAAAAAGCATAGGAAAATTGCATTACTCCATTTTCTCTAAATGATTTCTGGTTCTCAATAGATAATGGACTTTTTCTCACAATGCTTTTCTTTTAGAGAAGCATCTCCAGGAAATAAATAGACACCCTTTGTCCCACACTGCTCTGTGCTGAAGTTCTCTGAAGTTCTCCACTGCTCTCTTCCTCTTGCTGGTTACACTCATGGTGCTGGCTAGTCCTTCTCACTTTCAGTTGCCAAATGTCATTAAGAGACAACAAAAAATATGAATGTTTCTTGGTGCAGCCTTTCCATACCAACACTTGCAGTGACTGGTCAGAAGAAAGTCACCTGTGTTAGAAGGCAGTGAGCAGGTGGGCTGTGTGATGAGGTGATGGTGGCTACAACGCACTTAATGAGGAGAATTTTGAGAGCTGTGCTCTTGGAAAAAAAAGGTAGAGAAGTGTCGTGCAGCTCTGTCTAGGAAATGATCATTTGGTTACTGTCATGACCAATAAAGATTCACAGAAGAAACATTTTGCTCCAGAGGGTTAAAAAAATCTCACCTCAGTGAATGACCAAAGCCATGGCCACGTCAAACACATCAGACATCTATTTGCATTGCAGGTTGGAACTGCCCATGAAGCAGGTCAGGAAAACAAATTTGCGTAAACACTCAAGTTCCATGATATAAACTGGTCACGTGGTGTTTATGGATACAAAATTCACAAACAAAAAGTCATATCAAGATAAAGTCTTTGAAACCTAAATTATCTCACTCGGTGTTGCCTGTAAACCCATGGCAAGGATAATCTTATCTTCACAAAACCCCCATGTCAATTCTCCCCACAAGGTGTCAAAAAAATAAAACTGGAGCAAACAAGGAAATTCTAATGCTGCTTCTGGAATATTATTTGTCCGCAGTTGTGACCCACAGGGAAGCAAATATTGCAAGCCATCATTTCATGCAGCAGATAATGTCCTGATTAGTCACAGCACAGAAGACTCAGTGTAACAAGAGAAAGATGAATGAGATCCAGAGTAATTTCGAATCATAGAATCATTTAGGTTGGAAAAGACCTTTAGGATCATCAAGTCTAACCAATTTCTAGTGAATCAAACAGCTGAAGTAGCTAAGCAGCTCAGGACAGAGAGCTCTGATGAAGGGATGAGTGAGAAGAAGGGGTGGTGAAAAACCTGTAGAGGCATGGAGAGGTGATAGAGCAAGCCCAAGGCAGGAGCACCAGAAACAGGAATTAGAAATGTGAAAAATATAAAGCTTAGAGCTAAGCTTTAGAACTCATGAAGAGTTTGTACACTAGATGGATACTCTGCAATGGGGATTTGGAGGCAGACAGAAAACCAATGGAGAACTGGAGTGTGAGGCATGGAGCAAATATAGTTCTCTCTTAGTAAGATCCAAGTCAGACCTTATTTTTGTTGACAGGACACAGTGATTGCAAGCAAGTTTTTCCTATTTACACTATTATCAGCAAGATCAAAATCCAGACCCCAATCACCTTCCAAGAAGAAGCCAGGACACAATATAATCAACTCTTTGAAGTTCAGGGAACAAAACACAGGCTGATTGCAAACAAGAGAAGGAGCACTCTAATCAGTGTACCTTTTCAGATTAAGATGTATTTAAAGATTTCCAAAGAAGTGAAGTTATCAGGTGACTAGAAAAGAATACATTCAGACCTGGAGAAAAATAAAATCCTAATTTTCCTACTCCTCGGTAGAAAAAGCTTTGTTTAGCATAAGCAAGAAAGACTGAGTGAAGTCAGAGACACAGGATAGGAAGGAATTATTTACTTTGTTGTTTGGGTTATTTCTTCTTGTATTTTCTTTCAGAAAGAAACAGAAGGCTTTGAAGATTTCACTACGTATGCAAGCATAACAATCAATCTATCATAAAAAACATAAGCAGAACTGAAAACAGCTCAGAGTAAAGAATTTGCTGGAATCTATCTGCCAGTATAACTCACCCTTAAAAATTAGCAGATAAGAAGGAAAGGATTTGCAAAGAGCAATTATAATTTACTGTGAAAAGCAGAGATTAGTAGGCAGTAACTAGAATAGGCTAAATAGGGGAGAAGTATTGACACTATCTTTAAATTGTAAAAATGGAAATTACATTTTTTAATTCATTCTCTACCAAACTATGGAAGCAGTCAGAATAACAACAATCATGTAATTTTAGTTCAGATTCTGATCCAAACACGATCTTGCACAGTAAAAGAAGGGATGATTACCTAATATCTTCCCAGCAAATAAAATTTAAATGCACTGCCATGCCTGCTATAAAAGTTCCCTGCAATAGCACTTGGCTCATATTTATGTGGATTGACTGAAAGTCCCTGAATGCTACATTACTCTGTCTCCACAATGCGGCATAGAGATGAGCATTCAGACAACAATTAATAATAACTCTTGGCATCAAGTGGAAGAGATATTATCTAAAGCTGACATTGTTATGGAAATTAAACATTATATTTGGCAAGAAGTTTTTAAACAGACCATAAGGGCTCAGGTGCTTTAATGCACATTTGCTTAAATGCCTGTTCCTTTTTTTCCTTTGCTTTGTTGTAGTCCTTGTAGTCTGTAGGTTTGGTTCATTCAGAATTTCATTGGCACTGTGTTGCTTCCCTGGAGACACATCTCTGGGTAGCTTTCATTGCATATCCTTTCTCCACCCAAACAGATGACAATGACTTGCTATGTTTTCTTGCTTGTTAGGACACTTGGAAACCAGGGGAGGGAGGGAGGTCATTTTTGCCTAATAAAAAAGGAAAAGGGGAAGACAATTTGGGCAGTGTATCCCACTGAGACTCCTAAGGGACTAAAAAGCATGCAAGTAATGCAAAACATTAGTCATTACAATAGCTTATGTGAAGATGGTATTAATAAAATGTTGCCTAAATGCAGTTTGCATTTAGAGACGGGTTCATCTTTGTTCCTTTCGATGGGCTTTTGCTGAGCACAAGAGTAAGGGGAAAGTTAACTTTCCAAATAGTCTGCTTCTTAGTTTGCCAATTTGAATTTCTCTTATTATCAAACTGGTATAGACCATGGTAGGGCCAGTGAAGCCTATGAAGGTACTTCTGTCTGTACCACCTCAGGACCACGACCCAAGTATTTTCATACTCTACTCAATGCAGTGACACAGAGATGAATTTTGAATTAAATCATGTCACAAATGTGTAACTTCCTTAATCCTATGCAAACTGATTAAACAAATAAATAAAACCTTAAAAACAAGAAGAAAAAAATCAACCTAAATCAAGAAATGGGCTGGTAGTACTGTAAAGAAAAAAATTTTTTCCTGCTTTCAGATTTTGCTACTAAACCCAAAAATGCTCTATTTCTTACTAATGTGGTTTTAAAAATAATACTCTCTTACTAAATAAAGTGGTTGTTATATAATAAGAATATGTTTAAATAACCAAAATTTTCCATTTTCTTTTGTACTGTAAAGCAATTATTCAGTCATGATGAATATTTTCCAAGAAGGATTGTGACCCAAAATTAATCTTTCTGCAGCAATATTCTATTGATCAGCTCAGCGAATTTTAAATAAAAAGCATGTATTATATTTTCAGAGCAGTGGGTCACACAGAGCTTCACAAAAAGCCCAGGACAGTGTCTTCTGCCTGAAGCAGGGGACTCCCTGGTTTGACTGTGAACTTGGCCAGAGCCCTCCTGGGAGACTGGGGTAATTCACTCCTTCAGTCATTATTTGGAGCCACCTTCATGCATAAATAAAGTCACTACACTTCAAGTATGTCTCTCGCATAAATACAGTGAAGCTTAATAATTCATGTCTATGATGAGTTGCAGGTTCAGGATGAAGGGTACCAGTGAAACATTGATCAACTATCATGCTGTATGAAAATAAGCAAGAGCTACCCTGCTTTTAAATAGAGCACATATAGGCAGGAAAGCGCATAAAGGTTATTAAATGTCAGGCTGGCAGTGTTCAGAAGAGTCTGCTCTAGATTTTTATACTCAAAAGATTTGAGAACTATGGGTTTGACGAAGGATGAAAATAATAAGGTTACTTTTATGTAAGTATTACAGTGCCTTAAAGTGGAGATAGGCAGTCATGAGCTAGCAAGACCATGCTATCGGGACAAACCAATAATACTCACAGTAGAAAACAGCAGGACAGGAGCCAGTGTAATTGTCCAGTAATAAAATACAGATATTTGTTGCATTAGATATTATGAGACTCAGTGCAACAACCACTTGAACCTTACATGACCCATTTGGCATCGTAAGAGAGCCTATGCAGGACATGGAGCTCCTGGTTTCTGACTTGGTGCCTTCACCAAAAGGCCATGTTTTCCTTCAGTGATGTGCTGACAACCTTAGAGCATCTCACATGGCAACTATTTCATCCTCACAACAGTGAGAGGTGAATTACTTACAGATTATTTCCAGTTTTTAGTTTGGCATGATAAAACCAGGATGGCTAAATGACTTTACTGGGCAACGCATGCCAGAGACAGAGCAAATCTATTTTATCTCTGCGGGCCCAACACTGAGATGTCTAACTTTTTTTTTTTTTTTTTTTTTAATCTAGGCATCTGAGGTAGGTGTATGGAGTGTGGCAAGAAGGGCTACACAATAGATAATTGTCCCAAAGAGCATCATATGTCTGTAATCCATCAAGGTATTAATACAAGTTGACAGAAAACGCTTGCTATACTGCATAGGGAGGACGTACAGATCAAAATTGTTCCAGGATACACGCTTAAATATACACAGCATGAACCGAACACACAATGCTACTCATGGCTGTGCGCTTCAGCTGTTCAGTACTTCATAAATTAAGAATGCCTGTGAGATGATAATCACTCCCTTACACATGGCACCCTGCTTTCTCTTACTGGTGCACGGGCCATGTGCAGACCATGAGTCCTGGTCATTCAAGTCCCAGGGCACGTCAGGCAGTCAGCATTGCTCTTGCTGCTCACTATAGCACCTTATGCCACTGAGACCAGCTGATCCTGAACCTTGCCTGTGGTTAAGGCAGCCGAGGGGTCTGGGGAGGATCCTGGCAGAGAATAGTCGGAGCCCACCCGGGCTGGGGGCACCCCAAAGGGAAGAAATGCTCCATCATCTGCACATCCAAGAAGCACAGCAGGGTTAAGCATTTCTGGACCTGCAGCCAAAGCCCTAAACTAAACCTTTCCTGAATTTTGAGTGCTACCAAGAGATCCTCCATCTGCCTCTGACTCCCTGTAACTGAGCTGCCTGGTAAAGATTTAAGGCACCAACAAAGCTGCTCCAGAATGGGCCCTGCAGAGCATCATGGTGCAGAAGTGGTATAATTTGCTCGCTGCAGCTGTAGTGATGAGCGCTGCAGGGTGCAGGTGTTGCAACACAGGGACAGCCCCCTGGCCCTGCAGTGAGGTCCCAGGGAGGTGAAGACCTCATCTTCCTCGCACCCTCAGCACTTCACGGGACCTCCCTGTCCCGTGCACATGGAGAATTTTATCTCAATGGCTGTATTTTGTCTAAAGCTAACAGCTGCTGTAGCTCCTAGGTGGAGGTCAAATACTCTTTAAAAGAGGCTCCCTGCCCATCAACTCTGAAACACAAGGTCAGCCAGCGGTCCCTTTATTTTCAGAGTAAGATGAGCCATTGTAGGGGTGAATAAACCTGACTAGTTGATAGGTAGCTCATTATGATGTCCATACCCATTTTCGTTCAGGAAAGTAAACCCGATCTGTTGGAAACAATATCTAGGGCTTTTATACAGTAATTATAGCAAACTAAGATCAGGTTTTTTTAAATGAAAGTGATGACAATGCTTTATGGAATGAGTAGCAACAGAGCTGATTTAGATCCTTTATACTGTTAATGAAATGTGAATAAGTAGGAGTCTCATTATCTGCACTTTAGTGTGTGCCTTAGATTGCTCATTATCCTACCACGTTGTGAATCGACACTTGTGCATGTGTGTCATCCTAATGGTTTTTACACAAAAAGCTTCAAGCTTTGTTTAGTAAGTGGTATTTTAACCATTATATTTTGGTTATAGGCATAATATCTGGCTATGCACTATCCACATACAGTGCCTAATGGTTTGCAGCTTCAAAGAAGAAGAAAGAGGATTTCAACAAAAGATAGATTTTTCTGGGAGGAAAAAAAAATAACATAATTTATACAAACCCTTTTTATTATGCAATAATTAGCATTTTCCAAGCATTCACAGTGTGGCACTTGGAAAATGAGGCTTTCAAGCAATCTGAATCTCTTGCATTTATATTGTGGGGAAATGAGAACAGAGACAGTAACCTCTTGACCACATAGGGTTGCAGCAAAAGGACAGGAAAAAAAAAGAAAGAAAATCAGCAGAGGATGAAGTCTAAACCATGGGTCACTGCAGAAGGCATCCTCCTATCCTGTATGCTACAGTTTAGCATCTTGCTTTTCCTGCCTCCTGTATCTTCACATTGGTTCCTCCTGAAGTCCTACCAGCTGCTATTGGCAACGAAACCTTCCCATTCTGAAGAGGAGATGGCACAGATGAGCATGCATTGGAGCGGCTAACCCCCTCATTGATACGCCTAAGACCCAAAACTGACTAAAATAAATAATAATAACACATAATTTTTTCCCAAAGCTCCAAGCAACCCTGACAGAACTTCTTCCAAGTGTGACAGGGCCGGACTTAAATACATTTCCTTCATAGTTACTGTGATGCCTCATGGTTTAATTAGATCTGCTGGATGTCTCTCAGCCATCTGCTCCCTTCCAAAAGCCAGCACCTGTCAGCATAAGCTCCAACACTGACTCTCCAATGAGTGGCAGAATGTATTTCCTCCTTCCTAAGAGGAACTACATTGTTGTTTCCTAAAAAAACAGCACCTGGGGATGGTGTCTTCCACTGCAGAAAACAGAGCACCCTAACATTGGCGTTTCAATTGGATTCTTCTTGCTTTACAATATCAGACAGATCTCACAGCAAAACCGGGGAAAATTATAGGAGAGAGCAAGGACAAATATTTTAAGGTGCAAGGAAAGTGTTAAAAATGAAAAAAACCACCCTTAGGAATAAAACACAACCCTGGTTTGCATTTAATAGGGCTTAATTTCTTCAAATGCTTTGTTCACACCCTAGACATGCAGATGGAAGAACCAGCATGCACAGCGTTACTTTACCTCCCAGGTGACTCCTCCACTGGCGGGACTCTCTTTGGCCACCTTTCCCTTCTGATTAGGATTTGGATAGGAGTGCTGTTGGGGCATGTATCTGGAAGCTGGCACCGTGGGCTCTGACCACATCAGATCACACGACGCAGGTCCCTGTTGAGGGCCTTTCCTACCATTCATGCCTCCAAAGCCTGAGGGCATTTCTCCATTTCACATCTACTGCCAAACAGACCTGCCCAGTCTGGCCTCCTCACACTAAAGTCCCTAGGCAAGCTGGGGTCACCTGTGCGTTTCTATTAGACCTCATATAGGACAGCAGCCATTCACCTTCTGCTAGGCCAGCAGTGCAATGCGCTATCAAAATCACACATGGCACATTAGCTAAGATAACTGTCAGCCAGCTGCCATACACATACATGTGTAAACAGGACACTTTTCCTTTCCTCATGCCTTTTTTTTTTCCCCATGGTTTCTATGTCTTGGATATATAACCCTCTAAGCTTCCAGATGTCGGGAGAGCTCATTGCTTGAAGGATTGTACCAAGGCAGGATGTTTTTCTGATACCAAAGACTCATTTGGAACCAGGAGGTAATAAAGGCTCATTTTAAGAGGACAGATGATATCCAGTTTGCGTTTGTTTACTGGAAACAAACCATTCATCTAAAATGGACTGGGGCCAGAACTTCTTGGGTAAAATCCTGGCCCCATCAAAGTCAGTGGGCATTTTGCCACTGCCTATGCATCTACCACATCATTTCTCCTATAGATGAACTGGAAACTACTAATGTTTTCACACACAGCACATCCAGCAAGGAAAAGCACTAGAAGAAAGGAGAAAGTGAATGCAAGTTCTACCACAACATGCTTCGTCTGTAGATGAAAGTAGGAAAGGCTCAGTTAGCATTTGGACATTATGGTGATAGCTGCTGTGTTAATTAATTATCACCTTGGAGATTCTCTCACAGTGAAAAAGAGCCAACAGCTACTAATTTCTCAGCCACCTGGTATTTAGATGAAGCTCTGAACAAAATTTGAAGGATGAACAACATAAGCTAGGAATTTGGCCCGTGATTACAGGTACCTCAAGAGAATTTGCTATTCCCTCCTCATATAGCATGAAACCGCTTCATCTTTTGTTCCTTTAAAAAGAAAAGAGCATTATGGTGCCTCCACTTTATTGTATCAGTTGAGCCTTACACTGCTTTTGCTCTTTCTTTAACATTTCACTGTTTTTACTAAACATTTGTTTAGCCCACATTTTTTAGTTTTTATAGCAAGAGCATACTGATCAGCCATTCATCTCTGTTCATCTGGTAGATCACTGCTATGTGAGGGGGCTGCAAGTTGAAAAGTTAAACTTTCTAGCTTTTCTAAAAATGAAAGAAATGATACAAGCAGATGATTTTTTTTTTTTCCAAATCTGTGCCTTCTTGGAAAAGCAGGTAAAACCACGCAGCTATATCTTAGTGAATGTATTTGCATTCTCAAATAACAGAGCTGAATTCAGGTGTTGCTACATGCCACTACATCGTAGGGTACTTATCCATCCTTAGAGATGTATTGGAACCAAACCAAAACTCTAATCTTTCCAGAATGCTTAAAGCAATGGCCTAATTTTATGAAAGCAAATAGGAAATTCACTTTGGCTTCAGCAAGCGCTGAGATATATTGACAGTAAAGGGCAAAGTTTGAGTATACATAAGTGCCCAAGGGAACCTAGGTACCTAGCAGATTTTCAAAGGATCTAGGAGTCTAGACACTTCTGAAGTCAATGTTGGAATGGGAACTGGGCATTTCTTAAAAATCACAGTAGATACCTGAAAGCAGCTAGCTGTCCAAACACTCAGATAGAAAATCCGAGTTTTGTGTATTTGGAAACTCTTCTTTTACAGGATTATGAGCTTCAGCTGTTGCTGAAGTTCCTGGAGAGAAGGGCTTCAGGATTCCTGCTCCATCATGTCACATCTAGATCCCTGCAGCACAGACCTTGTGTTTATGGAAGCAACCATCTTTTGAAATCCAAAATAATGACATATCATTTCAATCAATTCTCTGATTACCGTACATTGTTTGATGTTTTATTCTTATCAAATACAGTTTGAGCATATATTCAGACATATTTTTGCTCCATGTTCCATTATAAATGTCAGCTGAGATTGAGTTATCTTCTACTAGTGCATTAGTGTCCTATAGAAAGCAGAGCATTGGAAACAGCAAATATTAAGTAGAGAGGAAATAATTATATCTAATTCTGTAAAATTTACACTTGCAGATCATATATGTAAGGACTAAACATACAGAGATGTCATGTCCAGTCTGAGTGTGTCCATCTATGAACATAGTTCACGTTTGTCCTGGTTTTGGCTGGGATAGAGTTAATTTTCTTCCTAGTAGCTGGTACAGTGCTGTGTTTTGCATTTAGCATGAGAATAATGTTGATAACACACTGATGGTCTAGTTGTTGCTGAGCACTTGCTTACACTAAGTCAAGGACTTTTCAGCTTCTCATACTGCCCTGCCAACGAGGAGGCTGGAGGTGCACAAGAACCTGGGAGGGGGCACAGCCAGGACAGCTGACCCCAACTGGCCAAAGGGATATTCCATGCCATATGACATCATGCTGAACAAAAAACCAGGGGGAGTTGGCCGGGGGGGCATGGCTGCTGCTAGGGAACTGGCTGGGCATCGGTCGGCAGGTGGTGAGCAATTGCATTGTACATCACTTGTTTTGTATATTCTTTTATCATTCTTATTATTATTTTGCCTTCCTTTTCTGTCCTATTAAATTGTCTTTATCTCAGTCCATGAGTTTTACCTTTTTTCCGATTCTCTTCCCCATCCCACTTGGGGGGAGTGAGCGAACGGCTGTGTGGTGTTTAGCTGCCTGCCGGGTTAAACGACAACAGCATTGCAGTTCTGTGTTAATTCACTGGTAAGGTATGTTACTGGTAAATCATGTGCTGTGAGAGATAAGTAACATTTTAGCTTGAGCTGAGAGATCAGATTCGTTATCTGGCAAGAGTCTAACTGCAGCGTATTGAAAATAACAAAAATTCATATTGTTGTTAAATATCCAAAAGCTCAAAAAATTTTAATAATATTAAAGTTCCTAGTTTACCAACATAATAAAATATTCCCTGCTTTTCAGGCTTCCACGCCACAAATTCCCTTGCTACTTTAGTTTCAGTGACATTTCTAATTTACTTTCTCATCCTACTTTTGTAAGATGAGATGACTTCTGATAATTAGATCATCCTTGTTTGATAGACTAATTAGGACTGGTTGAAGAAAAAAAAACCCATTTAAAAAAAAAAAATCCATTGTAATATAATTGGTTGCAAAAACCCTACTCCTTTTATGTGTTAGTTTTGAGTTTTCATTAGAACCATTAGCCCAAGAACCCCAAACTTGAAAATACTGTGTTTGTTTTCTTTAATGACTTTTTTTTTCTAGACACTCAGACCATTGCCAAATATCTCTAGCAATATTTGGCAGCAAAATGAGCTACATTATGGATAATCATACCAACATTTAGAATTCATTCCAGAGCATTTTATCAACATTAATCGGCTAGCTAATTGGGAATCAAGCAGGTAACTCTTTAGTCACTGGACCAGAGAAAAAGTTCTTTTGGGTTACATCTACAGAGCTGAAATTCAGTGCCTAACACTTTTCTACCACATCAGGAACTGGGGCTCCTCTGTGCAATGCATGGGAAGAGCTAGGAGCTGGAGAACAAGAGTACAGAAGCTGCCACATGTAGTAGGGAACTGCCTAAACTAGCAGTAGAAGACGTGAAGGGGAGATGCAACTTCCCCTCCCACTGGCCAGGCATCTCCCTTTGACCCACACTCAGAGCAAAAAATCCTGTTTTTGGAGTTTAGTGCTTGGGTCAGGTTCGGTCCTCTCAGAAACTTGGAAGAGCTTCCCTTCACCAACTCTGTGCCTTGCTGGGCATTTACTGGGCCATTTACTAGGGATATGTGAAACCTAGTCTTAGGTTTCTCCTTCACCTGTCTTGCTTACATCAACTCTAACTTTAGGTTATATGTATTTTGAGATGGGGCTTTCAAACATTTCTCTTGCACAAGATACTTCCATTTAAGGTGGAGGTGGGTATCCATCTCTCCCATGTAAAGACACTGACCATCAGGTCATGCTTGTTGATAAAATATATAGGTTCCCGCAGCCCTATTTTACCCTTCTGCAGAAATACACTATTGATCTTGAAACTGGTGATTTACATGCTGTCAGGCAGGCAAGAGTGTGATCATGGGACTTTCACATCTTGGTTGAGAATGGCAATCAGTGGATTATTGGGAAGGAGCCTCACTTCCACCCATGCTCTGCAGCTGATTTAAGTGCCTGACTTGGAGTTAAGCAAGATACAAATAATTCAGATAAAAAATTTATTAGTTCCCCACTATTATGGCAGCACATAATCACTGCTCTTTTTGGACTTTTTTTCTGGCTGGCTCAAGTGGCAGATCTCTGCATATCACACTTGTACGGATTTCAGTCTCCCTATACCTAGGGAGATGCTAGGGCCTGTGCACTCCTCAAGTTACCGAAAATTAGGCACAGCTTTCTTTGCAACAACTAGCCTGCAAGATGTTTATCCAT
Source organism: Aptenodytes forsteri (assembly GCF_000699145.1). Lineage (NCBI taxonomy): Eukaryota > Metazoa > Chordata > Aves > Sphenisciformes > Spheniscidae > Aptenodytes > Aptenodytes forsteri. Next base: position 3,931,619 of record NW_008795017.1, read on the forward strand.
CTTGGAAAGTGGGTATCTGCCTCACTACACGAATATTAGCCCACAAACACAGATAATTTCCATGAGGGATCAAACCTCCAGCTCCCCCCAGCTAGTTTCTGGAGGTTACTATCAGTATCCAAACCCTGAAAGGACATGCTGCAGTAATTAAATCAGAATTGAATTTTCTTCCTTATCTCCATTTCTGAAAGGTTATTTTACATTTTAATGTCTCACCTCCTAGGCCCATGGAGTTATTTGGGTCTCCATAAGACTTAACTTGGGCTTGTAGCTATGTTTTATTATTCACAGACATGTTTTGACTCCATTTAAGCCCAGCCACAGAGGTAGCAGGTTCCACAGGACATCCTATCTGTGAGAAAGAGCATTTTAAAGCCCATTTTACAATTTCTTCTACTTTAAGTCTTAAGATGAATATTATTGGATGCTTTCATCTATAGTAATTTTACCTGTATCCCAACCTGCTGCACCTCCTTGGTCAAAAAAAAAAAAGTCAGATCCCAGGGCATTCAGCTCCAATCAAAATGATCTTGCCCTAAAACACCCTGTGGGACTCTTGGGCGCTGACCCTCATGTAGCTACCACTCTCATCTTCCTCAGCCAGGCACAGGGGTGCCTCCTCTTTTGGTGCGCTGCAGCCTGTTCCTGTTCTGCTACTACTACAGAAGGGAGGGTGCTGGAAAGCTGCCCCCGCTCCATCCCCCCAGAAAATCCCTGTGAGGGAAAGTGTTTGGGGTTGCTGCTCACCAATGGAAATGGCTTTACAAGCATTTGTTCTTCTTTCAATGAAAACTTCTGTGGAAAAAACCCACTTATCTTAGTGTCTCTGAGTCACGGACCCGTTTTCATTAACTGAGAGTTTTGATGGAAAATTTTCAACCAGCCTTAATCATACCTACCAGCAGGTCTGTAAGGATCTCCCCGAGAGTTTGTGCCAGGCCATCATTTTAATACCAGGAAACTGACTGAAATGCTAACTAAAAGTAGAATAATAAAATGTTCAAGTACAAATGCCATAAGGACTAAGCAGAAAGGCTCTTGCAAAGAAAATCATGGCTTAGTAATCTATCTAAAATTCCATCAGCATATTAATAAAATCAGGGCTGAAGCAGAACTAGATGATGTCATTTGATTGGAGGTCCAAAAACCATTTGACAAAAGCTTTTGTGATTTTACAATTAAAATAACAGGCAATTAAAATAACAACAACAGAAATTTAAATAGCAGGAGTAAGAGGTTGAATGATCTTGTGCAACAGAAGAAAAACAGTAAAAGGTAAATAAAAATGTATCACAGGCAGTGATATGCTCCTGGAAAAATAAATGTTATCCAAGTAGTGCTTTTACACCCTGCAGGGTTTGATGCCTAGGCCATTAATGCTCTAGAGATACAGATGCAGATATAGGGATACAGAGGCAGCCTGATGACCTTATAGCCACTGCATCTTGCATTATTCCTCTCCTGGTCCCTCTGCAGCATTCCCCTTGTACCACACTGCAGGTGTTAAAAGAGAAAGGAAAGGAAAGGAAAGGCACAGTGGCCGAGAGCAGATTTATTCTTTAAAGGAAAGGATTAAGTTGGAAAATGGAAAATTCACCTTCCTCTGAAACCTGGCACAAAAGAACCAGGTATTAAAGATTAAGAGTTTGTGTTTCTTTAGCAATGTTCCCACAAGATATCAGGGCCTGTAGTGCCACGGTTGCCATGGTTCTCACTATTGATTAATAAATAGTGTTATTAAGTCCCATGTAAATAGTTAATGACTGACAGTTGTGAAATAGATGTGGACCTTTTAGGTAAATAGGCTTTTTGTTGTTGTTGTTGTTAAATTAAATAGGGGCTAGTTGAACATTTGAACTTTAACTTGAATTTTCTCCCCTGCTTCACTTCTATTTCTTTGTGTTTTGTTAAGCAAGTATATCCCAGTGGCTGGTGTGTGCAAGGAAAGGGGGAACATCAAATAAAACATAAATTAAAACTGAGACTGATCCAGAGTCCAGGCTTATCTGGTCAAGAGACAAAGGGAGAAAGGGATAGCTGGTAAACAATAAGAGAAATACTGTATTATTTCAGCAAAGCCTTCTAAAGATAGCAGCTCCATGTCTCTAGGAATAGACTTGTCTCTCCAGCTTAGTCACAACAGCAGCTACAAGTTTCACTGCTAAACATCATCAGGTAAAAGCTCTGAAAATGTTCTTTAGACATTAATTGAGCAGCATATTCTTGTGAGATGATGGAGAATTGGGCTTGTCACCTCATCAGGAAAAGCTGAACATTCAATTCGCCTAATGCCACAGCATCTCTGCAGGAGAAACGGGGCCAGAGCCCAGGCACTTCTCCCTTCACAAAAGTGACCTCAGTAGGTTACAAGATGAAACCAGCGGTGGGCTCTGAGATCTTGAGGACATCAGATGATTGGAGTGACTTGGATATGCCCTGGCACAGTCCATGTCATAGTGCTTCCCTAGTTTCTACATGCAAACAAATGTGATGGGGCTTTTGGATGTAGTGACTGGATGTGAATGCAGGCATCCCAACTGATTTTTCTGCAGTATTTGCTATTTTTCCACAAAAAATTATTGCAAGTGGGATGGTGGCATGAAAGTTATCCAATGGTTATCAACACTCAGACTCAAATATGCATACTTGTACATGCAAAAAATGTGCATATATCACAACTTACACCAGACATGTCAGCCCTGTGTTTACATAGCTGCAGACATTCAGTCAGGAGCAGAAACAACGCTGTGTGATTTAGGTGACCATCCACAAGCACCATGAACAAATAAGGAACAGTCATAGCTCAAAATCATTCATGGAAAGAGTAGATCCTAACCAGCTAATAGGTACAAATGTTTGCTTTCATGGATAGTGAACTTTTCTAGGTAATTTGCATATTAGTGAAAGACGGAATGTCTAGTCTAGATGAAAGAAATCTGTACAGCTACAGCAGCAGCAGCAGCAGCAGTGTAATAGCAATTCAGGTCAACTGAGAGTCAGATCCAAGCCTGTAAAAAAAGGAATCTGAAAATAAAAAAAAAAAAAAACTACATTAAATGGATGAATTGTCTACTGCTAATTGTTTGCTCAGCTCTGTTTAATAATAAAATGCTAAAGAATAAAAACAAATTACTAGCAGTCAGTTCTCGGTTGCCTAAGGTAATAAACGTTCTGCTCAGCTTGTTACTTAAGCATATAAGGCAAAGTTAAACACAGACTAAATTAACCCAAATGAAAAGATTTTAGTAATACCACAGGAGGAGCCTCGCAAGGAAAATTCTCAGACAAAGTTGTTGTGTTAGAAATTAGGCTGCATCTATGGGAAAAAAGGAAAAAAGGAGATGGGCCACTTTGCCCTTTGTGTGCCAGTCGGGGTCTTTAAGAAGACTTACAGGGACATGGAGGTGAGGAAGAATAAAGCATCAAACAGGACGGTGACAACTTCTTCTCACACTCTCTTCTGTCATCAGGGGATTCATTTCTGGCATTTCATTGACCAGTCATGAGAAGTCTAGGGCAGAGCGGGGCTTCATCATGGCCATTTGGTGTGCTCCCCTGTGCTCTTGTACCATACTCACCTCCAGGATGTTGAAGTACTAGACTTGTAGCGTCTTTCTTATTTAAGGTGAAGCTTAAGTGGAAAGAGTTCAAAAGCAGAGCTGCTCTGAGCTCCTTATGAATCCAGCAATGAACTCCCTCTTCCTCCCACAAAATGATTTCATCTCCTGTCTAGATGTTGTCATCTCTTGTCACCCAAGCATCCACTGACTGATTCAACTTTACATGACAATAGTTCTTCTCCTAAGGAATTATATTGCTCCTACATTGGTACTTCAAAAAGGATGTGTTTTTACATCAGTAGCTATCTTCAACGTACCATCCTATATCCACATATAATCCCAGCAGAAACAAGATCCTGTTGGTTTTACCTTACTGTAACTAGACAACATAAGCCTTCAGCTGGTCATTTTAGACTGGTCTTCACTAGTTGTATGATGATAGCTGTCTCAGTATCTCATCTTTTCTCATTGTGGAGGAAATACGGCAGAAAACTGGGTTTCAGTGGTAGAGAATCAAGCCCCAGAGCAGATCCTTTTTGAAGGCTTTTCTTGTACAGCACATACTGTAAAAATTCCCAGCCTCTGCCAGGACTACTGGTGCTATGGTGACATAAATACAGAGAGCTGCCCGGAATTTTTTACATTATTGGCATATCAGTCATACAATTATTTTGGTTATAAAAAGAAATCAACACGATTTTGGTTTCCAAAAACTGCAAATAGAAACATTCTTCACTGTACAGGAAAAGATGAGGGACTTTGAACAAGAAAAAAGCCATAAACATTTTCAAGAGGCATTTGTGTATTTTCCGTTAAAGCCTTTCTTTACTGCAAATTGAATTGCCTTTGAAACAATGTGAAGGGAATAGTTTTTAATCTATCCTGTATACAGAACAGTCATATACTAAAGAACTGACTCTTTGAGTAGGGCCTGAGCTGCAGATGCAAGGTCCTATCAGATAGGGTTTTTTTCAGATTTCTTTAGAAGAATTCTGCAAGTGAGAAAGCCTTGAAAAATGTGGATATAGTTCTAAAAGATGGTTTTTACTAACCAGGAGGATCATTGGTATGGCTCTGCTGTTGCAGACAGGTCATAGGAGTGTGAAAGCCAAGCAAATGTAGCAGGGCTGCAGTGTGAATGCAAACTGGGCTCTTGGCCAGGGCCAGCTCACAGGTCCTTGCAAAAGCAGGCAAAACTGAACCCTGCTGCCCTAGGGAAGAGATGGTAAGTGGGAGAATGAACTATTCCCTCTGTAGGAAGAGGAACATAGAGGGGTCAGCAAAGGTGGATGTGGAGTAGAAGTGTCCTGGAGAGTTAGGATCTGGCTCGTGCTGCAAACAGGAATGGTACAGCTGGGGATCAATCACAGGGAGGACAACCTTGACCATATCGGCTGCTCCACATGTGTAGTCCCCAATCCTCAGCCTTCTCTTCCAGGGCTCTACCACAGTAGGTGGAAAGTCCACAGCTTTTGACACCTACCTCTCCTGTGCCAAAAGCTGACAATACCTCTGGGATTTAGAAATATTTGGGGAAAGCATGGCAAAACATTTTAATATTCCCCTCACTACCTGCTGCAGTAGCAGTAGCATGCAGTATTACTACAACTTGACAAAAAATAAATGTCACACAGTTTTCTTTAATGTTCAGTTAGATTATCTTAAAGAAGTGTGAAGAGCTAGAACAATTTTAGGATGCATCAAATACCTTTATCCCCAAAAGCTCAACAAACACAACACCGAAAGCTTCCCACTTGACTTATTTGCTAGACAATGCCATCATTGTGCATTTGTTGCAGTTGAACTCCACCATTCAGCTGGGCATTTCAGCTTTATCTTGCAGGAGAACAAAGTTAAACAGGAGGTTGTTGATGGAATTACAAGTTGAAGACTTGAAGATTAATTTAACCCAGGTCTCCAGCCTTGATAGCTCATTTGTGCAGTCATGATCTCCAGCAGCCATAGCACAATGCTCAGAGCCACGATGGCAGAGGCTTGTGGACTGAAAGGGCTCAGCTCATTAAAATTCTCATTTCTTGTCTGAGCTCCTTCAAGAGTATGTCATTTCACTGTAATGAATTCATTGCACATGATACCGTGGTGTTTTTATGAATATGGATTTATCTTCTGATTACTGTAGCAGCTAGAGAAAGGAAGACAGAGAAGACAGAGACTTTTAAAGGTGCCACCATGCAGTTCTACACCTTCTGCAAAGGTCAGTTCTTGCTTTTCTCTCAGCTATTTCACAATGGTTTGTTTACTCACAGTTGATGCTCTTTTCAATGCAAGCATTCCCCTGCTCAAATAGTTTTCAAGATACGGTTTATTAATGATTGCATTATGAAGGAGGCACAAGGACAACAGGGGGATCATTGACTTCTACATGAGACACTAAAAGAAGGAAGAAAAGAAGGTGGGAGCAAATGTATAACATGGGACACATTCAGGCCTTCAGCTGGTGCCCAGTGTAAGCACCACGATACCTTCTCTCCATTGACCATGTAATGGTCTGGCAGTCATGCATCTAAAATGGTTTGAACGGCTCATTGGACTCAAGACTTCTCTGCCCTACCAACTGTGGTGGCTCAGCCAGGCTCTCAGGGGACTTGAATGTGGCTCTTGATTTTTCTGAGTAGCAAGGGAAATGATACAAAAGTACACGTGATGCTGGCACTCGGAGACAGGAATGATACCCTCTGCCTTTGTATTTGAACACAAATGTTATTAGGAAGCTCTTGGTTTTGCCAGAAGCCATCTCTGGCTTGAAGCCTCTGTGGGATCTCGAGGAAGAGCTTGCCACCTGCTACTTCCCACTATTCTTTGTGCAACTAAGGAAGACACAGAACACTTTAGCTTCTTAACAAATAAATAAACAACCAACTGAAGCTTGGACTACTGAATAAATTGATGGTATTTTACTAAACCATAAACCTCCTTTTTTTCAGAGCACCAGCATTATGGATCCTCCTTATATTTGCACTAGACAAATACTTAAAATATCTCAGCAATTATTTCATGTTGGCACAATAATAGCTTAACTAGAATGGATCTTCTTCTACATGAGAATACAGCAAATGATTGTCTTACTAAGAAAAGCCTAACCCTTAAGAGGGCTCGTGTTCTTCTAATGACTCACTTTAGGAGAGGTAGATAGGCAGGAAGGATGATTCATCATGGGACACCTACTGTACACTATTCTGGAATATATTTTTCTTCATCTCTCTCCCACTCTACCTATCAGAAAGGGATAAATAAGACCATAAGGGCTTGGGGATTCAAAAAGAAGGGGAAATTGGCTAAAAGTCAATGCTGGCAATGGGGTGTCTTTACAATTGAGTAAAAAAGTGGTGACGGCAGCACAGTAATGTATTGGCCCCGCAGGTCAGATTGGCCTTAGCAGATATAACCAATAAATCTGTAAGTCTCAGGATGCAATATTGAGTCAAAAGTTCAGCCACGTTCTCAGGCTTTGCCTCCAAGTTTTTGTCTTTGCAAACTGCAATCTATTCCTAGCCCTGTTTCCCCAAAGAGCCCAGGAGTGAAATATCAGGGAAAACAAGAGCAACAGATAAAAGCAATGCAATTCAGTCACAGGCTCAATGTGGCAAAAGGAAAATTACACCATCACAGTGTCATGCTTTTCTGAAACTTAGCTTTGAAAAGAGGTCAAGAAAACCGACTCAATAATATACTTTGGTGTCACAGAAAATTTGTTGGAGGTTCAACCATGTGTTAATTTTTCATTCCAGCTAGTTGTGTTCCAGTACAAAAGGTCACACGGGAAAATGAATTTTAGGGTGTCGTCCACATGCCCAGGCCACAGATGCTCAACTCATTTTCAGCAATGGCTAGAAAAGGAAAAAATCATCTTGTAAAAGCCCAGGGCTTTAGTAAAGATGAGTGGTGAAGCCTGTGCAGGGATTATGCAGCTGCAGTTGGCTTGAACGTGCACTTAGAAACATTAAGTGGTGATTTAACAGGACTGATAACCCTACATGGCAACTGAGAGCAGTGACTGAATAATCTCTACACCTGCAATTGCAAGTGCTGAAGATGGCAGAATAGGATTCATGGGCTGGAACTTGAGCAGAAAGCTGCATTAACAGAGGGCATTTGTAGAAATGTCATGGAATCATTTATGACCACATTTAGTGACAATTTAGTTCTCTAGCTCATCAGAAATGCACAGGCTGCAGCAAAACATTCCACCCTATTAAAGCACAACGTCTGTGCTGGAAGATTTGCCTGTTGAAAAAACACTGCTACATCCTACAACACGCTGGGTTTGCTTCTGTCCTCTGAACTCAGGCCCATCACAGATATGTATCCTGTGGCAACTAACCTGCAGTGACAGATAGAGGTTAAAATAAATAGAAGTCAAGGGAGAATATTATACATAAAATATAAATGTAACTGCTGGAAGTTTGCGTGTCCTCAGTTAGGTGTAGCAATTTAACTCAGCCAGTCTGGATCCCTGACTATTGCAGGTGGCTTTAAATCAGCAGGAGTTTGTAGGAACAAATTTTCTTAGAAATGTGGTCGCTATTCCATTGCTTCACTTGGAGGCCTTATTATCCAGGGATGTAATAATAATTCTAACAACGTAATGACCTTGTGTCATTTAAGTAAAGGAGCCCATTTGAATCCTCTTTAAATGGGTAACTAATCAATTTGGTGTTCTTAAAGAACCAAGTCCTTGAAGAGTGGAGATGGCTGACAAATACAAGCATTAGCTGAAATTTTTTCACACAAACAAGTTACCCGTTACTGAACAGCTTCAGAAGTCAGAACTCTGTAGCTTGCTTTACTGAAAATGTTCTTCCAGCTCTGGTGGTGCCACTGAGGATATGGACCAAATCCCCACCGTCAACCTGGAATATTCCTGGAATATTCCTGTATTAAGGATAAGACAGAGCACATTTTCATGCTTATGTATCTACAATACTCTGGGGCAGTTTTTCAAAGGAGCATTTGTTTGGTGAACATAGAAACTCTGCTTTCATCTGCTCAGGGGTGGCTGCAATGAGGACATAATATCTGCAAGAAACATATCATCTGTAGCTTCTGAACTACGACAGATTACCAGGGAATTCCAGTTGCTCATCCTAGGACCTTTCACAGCCAGACATGTGCCTGGCAGGAAATAGGTACATTCAGCACAAGACAAATTTCCCTTTTGTTACTCGTCCATGAGAGGTGTCTACACAAGCTCTGTCCCAGCACCAATTTCCAAGTTTGGTAGCTATGACTGGGACGATCATAAAGGGCAATGCTTTAAGAAGGGCTGCCATAATTCAGATTTTTAAGCTGGATTCAGGCTCTAAATTCATACAGACAGCTTCTATACCAATAAATCAAGCAACACAGACAGACACTGAAAATCAATAGTCTGTACTCTCAAACTGTTAGAAGAGCCCTGGCATGATTGCAGCCTGTGCAAACGCTATAGCACTCATCAAAACCCTTCCCAAGCATAGAACAGTTGTTAGCACAAACCAGAGACTGCTCCCAGTAGGCACTCTGGATACGGCCTTCCTATTTTAGAGGCTGATTTTTGACAGTGTGTGTACACCAGTTGATCTCAATGCCTGAATACAGTTTAATACATGTTTAATTTCCTAGTGGAAATCTATAATAGATGCTTCTGAAATTTCATCCTACATCTAACTGTCAAGAGTGGAAGTCCAGAGCATCACTGAGATATTTAGTGCCTGTGAGAGACCACCAGAACAACAGTGAGCACTGTGCCCTGATTCAGCTAGATGTGATCCTGAAAGGTGGTGTTTAGCTCTACCAGTTGAGCCAGGGCTTTTCTAACCTCAGTATTACCAAGAGTCTCAGGTTGCCAAAGGAGCCTTGGGACTGGTGCTGGACCTGCAGATGCCCCAGTCTCAATGAATGCTTTCATCCATCTCTGATTGCCCAGGAATGGGAGGCTCCTCCTTTTAGCTCGTAACTCCATGCAGAAGCTGGGCTCCAGCCGGTCCAGTGGCACACCTGAGAGCCAAGGCAGGCAATGATGGGAGCACTGAAGCAGGCACAGCACGATGCCATGCACCCGCCTCTCACCAGCAAAGGAAACCCAAATACATCAACCTCAGTGACAGTTCTGGTTCTCTGCAGCACAGAAATGAGACTCACTGCTGATCGAGAGCCCCCTCAGCAGACCGAGGCCTGACAAGCAAAGCAAGGCAGGCTTTCCAGCAACCCTTGCCAAGCTGCAGGGCACCTTTCCAGGAAAGATATGGCAGAGCATAAAGCATGACTATGTCGAAAGCTGCCCTGGGCTCTTGTTCAGGTTCTCCACTCTGGGGACTGACTGGTGTTAGCAGGACGATTGAGAAGGTTGAACAATCCTGCCCTGCACTGGACCAGGCTTTTGTGTCCTCCTTGCCTGCCATGCAACCTGTCCTGTGCTGCAAAGGATCTGCTGTGCTTCGTCTCCGTCTGCCCAGTGGCAGGCTTCCTGCTGTCGGAAGATGATACCATCAGGCAGTGTTCACCGTCTGCACTGCCCATGGGTGGATTTGATGGATTTGGGCCAGAGACACACGTGTTTTTTGGGCTCCATCACCATGGAAGACTGAAAATAAAAAGAATGAAGCTGTCATGAATGGAGAAGGTTGTAAAAGTGGTTGTGTCATCTTGCTCTCCCCTGAAAGACAAAAATGAGGTGTTGGCAATTTGTGATCAGTTGTGGGAATAGGTTTGTTCTGAGAACTTTGTGACATTTCTGTAAGTGTCGTTCTACTAAGGTATGTATTCTGCAATTGACTCAGGCTCTTTCCTTCTGATATCTGAAGTGTTAATTATTAATCCTTAAAACACAATTACTGGAAGTCTCCTCCCAGAGGAGATAGAGGTTTGGCTTACAGTGGTACCCTCCAACAATACAAATCCTTACACGAATTCTTTTCTTTAGCAACAATCACATTTGATGAAAGATGCAAGTGTCGCTGCACGTGTGTGTACATGTGCCTATAATTTGTGGGATTTGATTAACTGCGGGTCCACAGGCTATGTATAAACCTCTCATTGTATCAGAATAAACAGTCATTTTCAAGGGCTGGCTCCACACTATCTTTGTTTGTTCTGTATCTGCCGTAGGATAACAGGCTCTTAACATTGATTGGAGCTACTGGTCTCCCCTGTGAAAAACAACTCGTGCACTGCAAGGTATTTAGTATTGCCATGAACTCCCAACCTAGCTTCCTTGTGCTCTGTATAAAGGCTCCTGTTAATAATAGGTCTCCTTTTTTAAAGGAAGAGCCTCCTAATTCGGTTCCACAAAAGCAGATTGTCTTCAGCATTATTTTGTTCTCGCTTAACACTTGCTTTCTTGCTAGAGACTTTATTCATGCACAAGCAAAAGATGCTTGCAATAACACCGGGCAGACTTCTGAAACAAGGCAGCTTTCAAGTGGAATAGAGTATTTTTGGGTTCTCGTGTTAGAATAGCAAAGAAAAATATGCACGCAAGCTCATGCCAGCAGCGTCCCTCATGTCTCTTAGGTCTTCAGCAGGATTGCAGTCATCCCAGGAGCACGTAGCTGAGTTCATATCATTCTGTCTGTTTGCCTTGGCTGCCCATCATTAAAAGCCCATATCTGACCACAGGTTTTCCATCATTTCTCTAAGATAACTCTGTTCAGCTGTTGACAGCTCTTGATGTTTCATCCATGCCAGCTGGGAATAACATCTAGCTCTTACTTCCCTGTCCCAGAAATGAGATTAATCTTCCTGTCCTAAAAGATCACAGCACTGAAATCAGTAAGGAAATGTTCATGCTTTTCATAAAAATAAATTTCCCATAACCTCCGCAGTTGTATTTTAAGTTTGGGCTGAACTTGTCTTCTTGGAAGTCCCCTCCTCAGGATAGCAGTGAAGCCCATTTCAGGCTGTCAGCTCAGATTTACCACAGTGATAAAGGTGATGTCCTCAGGCGAGCTGACAGTCGCACATAAGGCAGTATTTTCATACACTGCCTGTTCTCTGAAGAATCTCAAACTGCTTCGCAGCAAGAAATAATATAATGGGGGTACGACTCTCTTTGGAGCGGAAGGCAGAGCAACGTACAGAAAAGTCCTGGCCAAGGTCAAAGGAACTTATTGGGATGTTTACATACACATGGCTGCAGATTAAACAGGGAAGGCGGGAGCATTTTCTTCCACCAGTCCCTTCCTGAGTCCCATAGCAGGGTCAACACAGTGCACAAAAATAAACTGAGGCGGGTGTGGGGTTAATTCAACTTGCCGTCAGCTGCAGTCATTCAGGAGCTGCTGAACATCCTGTCCAGGTGTCCTTGTGATCACCTCCACGGCACAAGCAGGACCTGCTCCAGTTGCCCCAGTTTAATCTGCTGCCACATATGAGCCAACGCTGCCATTTTGCTGTGCTGTGCCTGATGCAACAGCTTGGACATAAAAGACAGAACACTAATTGCGAACAATGATCCTATACGGAGAGGTGGGCACACGCTGCTGTATGTTCTGAGCCGGTATCAGCATAAGGATGCTGGAAAGCGGCAGAGGCAGGACTGCGTGTTACAGAAAGTAACAGTGAAGGGTGGTGGTGGTAAAAGTTTCTGAAAATATGAAGATCTGAGATTTTAGTGAGTTCTTGTCAAAAAAAAGAGTTTTGTTTGCAAATGGAGAACTATCATCCAAACTTAAAAAAATCTCACTGGGCTGAACCTTGTGGTTGAATTCCTGGTCTTACTAAGGTTTAATACCCAAGTGAAACAGTAGTTGTCGATCATCTTAACCCTTACTACAGAGAGACAGGATATTCTTAGGAAGTATTTTAAGCAAACCTTTGATCTATTGGTATCCCTGAAGCTACTCGCATGCTTTGACCTATAGCCCTGATCTGCAAAGACAGCTGGGACGTACTCTGCTCAATAAAGAAATACCCAACCAGTTTAGCTATTCCCCTGCCCAGCTAGCCTTGCAAATGTTTATCCTTCAGTGCAGGATCTGATTTTTTTTTGAAACATTGCTCCAGGCTTTGTGTCTTGGATCTCCACCTCCATCCATTCTCATTTTTAGAAGAGATTTCTGTCCTTTAGAGCTGACATCCCTTTGACTCTTGACAACAGGCCATACAGGCAGTCTGAAAACTGCAGTGCTGTGTAGAGGTATTGGCAAGCCCTGAAAAAACGTGCTGTGGTACTGAAGGCTGCCCAAACCCAGTCACGTGGAGTTGATGAGGGCTGCTCTGTCTTGCTCCTTCATGACAAACCACTGTGCATCCTCCGGGCCAAGTCCTCAGCTGATACAACTGGCAATATTTCACTGACCCCAGCAGATATGCTGCCCTTCACTCACCACAGGCTGTCCCTGCAAGCAGCCTTGCCCTTCTCTTGTGGCTGTATTTAACCAACTTGTCAATCCATCCCCAGCTCCTCCTGCTAAGAAGAGTCCTGCCACTCCACTAGGGAAGAGGCACGGGATGTCCGCCACAAAGTGCCAATGATGCAAACCCCAGCCAGCACTGCGTTGGTCCCTGGGTATTGCCATGCTCTGAACAAGAGAAGTCTGGTAGTCCCAGGAGAGAGGGGGACCACGTCCTGCTGAGCACTACCCAGAGCTCAGGGCCACCCAAACAAGTTGAGAGGCTCAGTTAGGGTCCAGCGTGGTGCCCGATGAAATCGGTGCTGGATGTAACAGCAGAGAGAAATAGGAGAGACAATAGGAGACAGTGAGAGGAACACGCATTTCCATAGGTCAGCTCTCCACAAAGACATCAGGGGCTCATTGTAAGAGATATAAAAATAAATGTCAGATGGCCCTTTCTTGGTTAATCAGGCTTAGCTTTGCTGCAGTGATGCCTCCTTCAAATAGCACTTCTTCCATTCTAAAGCCAAGAAAAAAGCTTCTGAGTACCTGACTTCTGAACAAGCTATACTGAAAGCAATTCAGTCTTATTTCTGTGGACATGCTTCCCCCATTATTTTAGCCCAGCTGTGTAATCCCTGAGTAATTAAAACGGCTCCTCAAAGCTGCCACTCTCTTCTGCCTTCTGATCCGTGTCAGTGACGATCTGTTCAGCTCTGTAGGAATATTAAGAGTGCCTGATATAGCTAAGTCTCCTCAGCTTTTATCTAAATGGTCTTTTCAGCATCAGCATCAGCTGAAGAGAAGGACAAATTCTGCTTTTACTGTAATCTTATATTAACTGTTGCTTTAAATTCAGTTTTAGTCTATATCATGCTTGCCTGTGACCAGCTGTGGGATGACACACCAAGGTTAGAGGGATGGGCTGCTAGTGAGGGCCCTCAGCCTGTTGCTCTGAGATGTGCTGACTACACTGGAGTACACTTGAAGTCTTACAGAGATGAGCCAGGGGCTTCTGAGGTAATAGAACCCAACATGGAAACACCAGTGAAATACCTCAAAGAAGTTAAGGAGCGTTCCTCTAAGAAGGTGACACAGCCGACAGCCCAGATGAAGTGCCTCTACACCAATGCATGCAGCATGGGCAACAAACAGGAGGAGTTGGAGTGCTTCTAGAAGTCTAAGGCCTACGACCTAGTTGCCATTACTGAAATTTGGTGGGACGAATCCCATGACTGGAGTGCAGCTATTGATGGCTACAGGCTGTTCAGAAGGGACAGGTGAGGAAGGAGGGGTGGAGGGGTTGCCTTCTACATCAAGAAATGGATAGATTGTGAAGAGCTGTCTCTGAAGAATAGCCACGAGCAGGTTGAAAGCTTAGGGGTAAGAACTGGTGATCAAGGCAACAGAAGGAACCTTGTGGTTGGTGTCTACTACAGGCCGCCCAATCAAGGGGAGCCTGTAGACGAAGCCTTCTTGCTCCAGCTACAGGAGGCATCGCACTCGCAGGCTCTCGTCCTGCTGGGGAGACTTCAGCCACCCCGACATCTGCTGGAAAAGTAGCACGGTGAGCTGTAGGCAATCCAGGAGACTCCTGGAATGCATTGAGGATAACTGCTTAAGCCAGGTAATAGACAGCCCTACCAGAGGGGGTGCAATACTGGACCTGATGGTCACCAACGCAAGTGAGCTAATCGGTGATGTCAAGACTGGAGCAGCCTGGGCTGCAGTGATCACACACTGGTGGAGTTCACAGTCCTGAGGGATATGGGTCAGGCAAAGAGTAAAGTCAGGACCCTGAATTTTAGGAAGG
>NW_008795017.1:3947916-3993782 GCF_000699145.1 Aptenodytes forsteri
GACCTTTAGAGGTCCCTTCCAATCCAAACTATTCTATGATTCTATGATTCTATGATTCTATTTACACCAGTCTGATAGGTATTAGCATTAAACAGCAGCAAAGCATTTCAAGAGGGCATGGAGAAGTTTTTAAATATATCAAGGGAGCAGAGGTAGTAGATTAAGAAAACCATTAATAATTGGGGTGAATATGAAGTTTCAGTCACTCAAAGCCACTGAGACCCAGTCTGATAGGTATCAGCATTAAACAGCAGCAAAGCATTTCAAGAGGGCATGGAGAAGTTTTTAAATATATCAAGGGAGCAGAGGTAGTAGATTAAGAAAACCATTAATAATTGGGGTGAATATGAAGTTTCAGTCACTCAAAGCCACTGAGACCTTTGGAACTTTAAAAAAACCACAACATTTTCAACAAGAAAAAAATAAGTAAAGAAGCGCAGCAAGTGAGGAAATGAAGAACCCTTTGTGAAAGCCACAGAAGATCATCAAATGTCAAATAAGAAGTTTTTGGACCATTTGCATTCTGTGGGGTATTCACTGCTCTGCAGATAGACAGGCTGCACTAATAGCTGTTTGCCATGACAATATCCGGGCCAAGGGAGACCTCAAACAGGGCAGCTTTGGGGAGACGCGAGACAGGACTATGTGAAATAGAGAAAAGTAAACACAAATACAGATGTTTGATTAGGAGGAAGCCCCCAAAAAGTATCAGGGCAGAAAAAAGGACAAACAGAAGCAATGGGGATGGATGGGCAACGTGACAGGACTTTGTGGAGCCAAATGGCAGCAATAAAAGCTCCCTCTGCAACTCCCCTCTGCTTGGGCTAAGCTCTCAGGAGTTACCGGTGCCATCCTCTTCCTATACAGCCATGTTAGAGACCTCTCTATACAGATCACTGTGTCTGCTGCTCAGCAGTTTTGTCCTGGGTACAGGAGGGAAACCAGAGAAAAGCATCAGCAATGGACTGAGGAATGCCTGCAGAGCAGTGAGCATAAAAGCAAAATACTGGGCTGACATGTCATGCTAGAAAAATGGCAAAATGCATGTATATGTAGGATATATACACGTAGGACAGAAAGAGAATTATTTAGAGTAATGTTGAGGTAATGACATGATTTTTTATTTTCTTGTTAAAGAAAACTGAGGCAAAATTTCAGGCCACATTCCTGGCAGGATGATCTGCTGTGCTGAGCAAGGCAGCCGAGAGAAAGGCATTTTGCTAGTGGTACACAGAATAGAGCTTGATGCAATGCCTGAGTTAGGAGCACCGTTGCTCCAGACTGAGCAACTCAGAAATGTCCTAAAAGGGGCAGGCAGCCAGTTCTCCCAAATCAGAGTTACCTCCTATACTTTTCCCCAATTTTATCTGCTGGATCTTGATGGAGGCCAGGAAGATTAGGCCAGCAGTATGTCACTTCAGTATCTCTGGCGTGAGAAGGATTGATGTGGGACCCCATACCATGGCTGCACTGTTCTGCAGGAGAGGCATCCCGAGAGGCTCCTGGCCATGTCTTGCATGCAGGCCACTGACCCTACCTCCTTGCAGGCATCCCCAGAGAGCCTTATCACTTCAGCAGACATGTCTGGACTTACAGGTGACACTGGGGCATTCTAAAACAAGTCTGCATGGGTAGGAGAGCTGGGCCAGGGGATTTTCCTACCTTTTTCCTACCGCCACACTCCATGATTTCTCATCATGCTGGTTTTACATGCCATAGGATGCGGAGCCAGTTCTTGTTCAGTCCTTTGTGGCCATCCTGAAGTGAAAAGATGGGGCAGTGGTGTTAGCACACAGACTTGCAGCAGCAGTGTCTGATGACTAGGCTCTATTCACAAAGCCATGAGCCTGTCTTGGTAGATTTCTTTCAGATGTCTCAGATCCATCTCTTTCTTGCATTATTAATCACAGCATCCACAACCACATTAAGCCTCATCTTCAGCTCCTTTCAGCAGCTTGCTCTCAACCCCTGTCCCTTGGAAACGAGTCCCTGGCCTGTTAACTCTCTCATTGCTTGTGAGATATAGCAGCTACCCCAGAGGCAGTGGCACTTCCTTTAGGCACATGTGGTTTCCCACCCCAGAAAAGCATGGGATGTGCACCTGTATGTCCCTGATACCCAGGAGATGCTCCAAAGAGTGAGCAAGCAGTGACCACTCCTCTGAGACAACGAGGTCTGAGCTTTCCTTCTGGCTTTCCTCACATATATCCACCACTGGGTACCATGGCCACCCAACAGACTGGCTGAGGGATGCAGGATCAGGCCACCTGCATGCTCTTGCGCACAGCCCTGACTCTGGAGAGTACAGACACTCACACCACACTCCAAATAAGAGGCTTGGTGTCATTGCTGCATTATTCCCGCATTACTCCCAGGTGCCCTAGCTAAGAAGATGCCATCGATCCTGGGCTGTTCTTGTTCTTCAGGACCCTCTGGATCCACCATCCTTTGCTTGCATAGCAGGGCGGGCTTAGATATGACAAAGGTCATGCATATGAAAATATACCCCCCTTAAAAGAAAAAGAAAAAAAAAAGGCACTTAGAACTATTCATGTAAAATTTAAATGAGACAAAATAATCAAGACCTATTCCCATCACATGAAACCCCAGCCACTGTGGCTCTGCAGCCAGGTAAACAAGAGGGACTCTGTCCACGGACACTGTGCACTCTGTCTCAGTGGGTATTTTGGAGAAGTGACAAAGGCAAACCTCCTACACTCTGGGTAAGAAAGTGACCTGCTCCTGTGGACAAAGCTGACAGAGTCAGCTCTTCTGTGACCTTCAGGGTCACAGAGGTGACCTTCATCCCAGGAGACGTAGTCAAGAGGGAGCTTTATGAGAAGCCCAAAGCCCAGGCCAGGGAGTTTTGGACAGCTGCGTACAGCTCAGAGCCCACGTGAGTCCTTGCCCTGCATTAGCACATCTTCTGTCCTTGCCCATCACTACAGAGCTGAGTTACCCAAAAGCCTGAGCTGCTCTCCTCACCATGGACAGGCTGCCCTGTTCACAGTGGAGCAGGGTGGGAGGACAGCAGAGCAGGTGACATGCCTGCAGGTGGAAGGGGAAGGACACCAGGGTATCCTGCAGGGCCGGTGAATAGCTGCCTCTGCCCAGAGATCCTGTAGGAGGGACAACATGGCTGAAAACTCCTGCAGCAGCACCCCTTGACACCCTTGACCACAGCACAAGCTGCAGTGTGTCCTTGGATTCACACTGGCCCTGGGAAGGAGGACATGCACCGAGCACCAGTAAACCAGTGCTCAGGTTGGGTTGTGTGTCTAGCCTCGTCCGTACCAGAGGGAATAAGACAGAAAAACACAATTAGCACAAGCTTTAAGCATGGATGCTTTCAGCTCCAGCAGCCCCTGATTCAATTGCTGGCATCCACCCAGGCAGCAGCTGTCACCTACCTTTGCCTCCAGTGAGTTAGGAGAGGTTTGTATGAGGAATCAGGAGTAGCGATTTTCCTTGACAGAAAAGGTCTGGAAAACAAAGGGCTTTGTATCAGGTAGGGAGGGGTGCTTTGTTCTCACATCTTGCTTTCTAGGGCACACATCTGCATTCAGTTTGCTTTCCAGACCTCAGCCAGGTATACTCTCTTTCCAAACCCTTAGCATCCTCCTTACACCCCCCTTTTTTCTTACCCTTGATCTTCCAGGGCTTCTCCTTTTAAAGGAAAGGCCAGGGAAGCTGCACACAGACTGTCTTCTCTCTTGAGATAAATATTTAATAGCTTTCCTATCAAGGAAAACACTTTTCTCTGTCTTGCCTCCTCCTATTTTTCTGGCATTTGCATTATCCCTTGCTAAATATATTATGACTCACTGTTAACTTGAGACCACTGGCTGCCTCACCCTCCTCCCTGCCTAGGAACTCCTTACATAAATCATTGGGACTGCCGAACAAAAAAACCCAAAACCAAACAAAAACTCAAACATCTGCAGATTTATTGCTGCTTTTGTTTCTTCAATGTGCAGATGAATTAATATTATGGAGATTAGATCCCTTCGCTCAGCTCTCTTGAGCACAGTGCAATATGACAAGAAAATCCCTGTTCTGTGCTGAAAAAAAGGACTGGATAAACTCTGCTATTGTACAATCACAAGATCCTGAAGAAAGAGGATTATTAAAGTAGAACACAATGTGAAATATAATCAATACCAACCACAGTCTAAGATGACACTGAGTTGCAGAGGGATAGCATCTCCTCTGCATATGATGTGTGGTAGGTAAGCCAGTGAAGGTCTGCTGCAAACCTCTTAGTGTAGAATGATTATGGGGGTTTTCCTGGACTTGAGCTTTTCACAATGTCCATTTCACAAGGAAGGAGAGAGACAGCTGAAGAAGACTATAAGGGACATATCATTAGATACGTCTTCTCAAATCAACTCAAAGCAGTCTCTGTCAGGCTGACAGGGTTTTATTGCTAGTTGGAATCAGTGAGAGTTACAAAAAATATTTGTAACCAGCATCCTCCATAAAAACCATGGTCATAAAGAGCATCTGAACAACTCCACAAACTAGCAGTAGGGAGGCCAAAATACTTTGATGTTTCTCTGACTTGAGTGCAAGGGTAAAGCAGGAGAGGAGGTTTAAAAACTGTTTTTCTGGAACCTAGAAATGTCACTGAGTGAGGGGTCTGTCCCCTGGATAGCTGCATACCCTCAGCCTCCTCCACTTTCTGGGTAACCTAAGGACCTTTGGTAGCTTTTCAAATTAGGAAGTCCATGAGAACTGTTTACAAATAACACCTGAAATTCAAAATTTTTTTCATCCCAAACTTTTTTTTCTTTTGTGAATAAATGCTATAGACACTTTTACAAATGGAAAGTCAGGCTATACAATAAAAGCCTCCCTACACAAGCTTGTATAAGGCCTTTAAACAAACCACAGCTTTCTATGGTCTACTGAGCCCAAGGACTGACAAAGTGATTAATGTAAATCCCAGTGAAAGATTAATCAGTGGGCCACTAATGTATGTGAAGATAGTCTGAGAGTACTGGAAAAGATCTTAAACTTGTTGAGGACTCTTCATCTACCTCTTAACCACCTGAACAGACAGACTCAGGGCCAGGCATTTCAGGCGATTCATCTCAGCTAGCTCTGGACTAAAAAGTCCCTTCTTTGGCATAAAATTATCATCTAGGCTCCTGCAACAGTGGAGAGAAAATCAGGCAACATGATCAACTGCCTGAGACTCTTCTCTTAGTATAGGATGAATTACTCTCAGGTCATTCCTATCTTTCTCAACATACATTTAATTTTCAAGGGAGTCATGTCATGGTGGTGAAGGGTAGGACAGCTTGCTTTACCCCTGCAGAGCTGTGAGGGAACCAGGGCTGTGTGCTGAACAGTACGGACAGACACTCAGGCAAGGCAGACCAGCTCAGGGCTCAGTGCAGAGGAAAGCAACGTCACCAGACTGCCCTGGAGGAGCTCTGAAAGCATTTCTCCTGCTTCCTGTGCTGTGGTGACCAAACAGAAGACAGATCTCGATTAAGTCCCTTTTCTTCCTTTAGAGCACAGAGGTTCACATCCAAGGCCCATTGCAGTCACCAATTAGCCCCAGGTACTTTGGGCTCAGCTCTTAAGGGCCTGGTTTTTGGGATGTGGCACCTCTGCCATGAACTACATCTGTGGTTGCCCCAACTCTGAAAGTCAGGCCATAAATGCATGTCCATTGGCTGATAGACAGGAGTCAAAGGAGAGGTGCCCTACTGGGTTGTACCGTCATGTGAGAACGAGCTTCACCACCGACCCATGCAATCATGCTTGTTGGGTCAAGGCCACCCCTTAGATTTCGCTCATGTTGCCACAGAGGAGCTGAGAGGCTTCACCAAAAGGTGCTTCCCAAGAGCTATGTTCATCTTGAATTTCCAGGCTTCTGTCTCGTCACTTTGTTTTGCTTCTCAGAGCATTACAGCAACTTCCCAAGTCATTCATACACTTGATCCTCAAAGATTTTGTCAGAGAATTAACCAAGCATGGCAATTTCCACCTTGAAAATGCTTTAATCCTTTAAACAGCTTCAAAGCCATTTAATCACAATGAAACTGAGCCCAAGAAGTTCAAGCTCAGGTGCTGTGCCTGACCTGGACACCCCGATACCCCACGCACCAGCCTCCCTATGGACCTGGAGACCCAGCCCGTGCACATGGCCAGCTGAGCAGGTTCACCCTTGGTTTTGGGCACCCAGACAGGAATTGCCTCCATTGCTTACCTAAAATACCACTGATGTGGACATGAGGTACAATCTCTGAAGCTTTTTTCCTGGTTCTGCTAGTGTAAATCCTGCTCCCATTAAGCATTATCACCAGGACCATCTAGCTGGTGAGATACCACCCAGGAACTGAGGGAACCAAGTTCAACCCTGTTGCATTTAACTAAATGGCAGGTCCACCCACGCACACCAAAGTGGAATTTCACTGGAGGTAAAAATCAAGCTGTGCCTGCCTCCTCCGCCCCCCCGTCTCATGCAGTTTAACATGACAGTTCAGCGTATGGAAGTTATTATGGGATGCCTGTGCATCATGGTCTCTGGTCTGGACCACCGCTATTCTTCTCCTACACATAGACAACACACCCATGCACACGCAGAAAAGCTGCCGAGTGCTTATATAATCCAATGTGTCAACAAAGTAAGGTCTCTGCCAACTCTCCCACGTCTGGGGACTTTAAGTGGTTTCAGCTTGTCCCAGACAGAATGTTTCAAACATGTCAAAAGTTTCCCTTCAAGTCTACCCAAACCCAGCCTATCCAAAACCATACCAATTCTTACATTGTAAGTGAGAAAACAACTTCAGTTGTTGTTAAACAAGTACTTGAGAAAGTACCGGCTGGCAGCACTGCCTTCTGCTAGACCCTCATCCTCCCATCGCTGTGCAGTGCATCCAAGAAGCTGCGTCTGTGTCAAAGTGATCATGTGGCATCCATCTGTTGAGTATCTAAGCACTTTTTTTGAGAGACCGAGGAGCCAGCTAGAGCAGATAGGCCACCACTGCTAACATCTCTAAGTGATATCCCTTTGGTACAACACTCTCATGAAAGTCAAGGGCAGGGGGTGTCTATCATTTCTGATGCAAAAAGTTGTGGCCAGGCAGTGGCAAAAAAAAAAATCTGTATGTGTTAGCCCTGTTTTGTCTTCCCAGCTCTATGAGAAGTAAAAACTTTGCAGGAGGGGTGGAGACCCTTGGGACTTCTGATGCCTTTTGTTAGGTATGTTCTTAAGTCTAATGCTGGCGGGTGCTGTATGCCAGCACCAGCTGACTCAGCTGAAACTGCCAGTGTGGCTGCGGAGCAGACAAGCAGATTTGCCGTGAGGTCCTGCCGAAGTAGGAGGATGTGAGTATACAGCAGGATACCTCCTTCCTAGGAGACAAGTGTCTTTGTATGTTCAGTTGTGGAATATCCTGACATCTAATTGTTTAGTGATGCAAAGTGATGCAAAGTTACCTTTGTATTAAAGCTGTTTTTAAAAATTGTTTTAAATGCACCATAGCCAAGTGTATTTTAGCCCACAGATTTAGCAAAGATTAACTTTAATGGGGTGGTTTGCTTAATTGCTTTGCTGAACTGTGACTTTATGAAATTCCAGACTGAAGAGCTCGAAGCCAGTAGGTGTCCAGGAAATGAAGTTCCAGTTTCTAAAGAAAATGACCAGCATTCAGAACTCTTCCACACTGGGACAAGCCCGAGACTTTTTGCTTTTTTTCTTTTAACAAGTACACCTCTGCAAGACACAGAGAATGACAGACAACGTCTGACCCCTCAGTAGCCATCCAGTTCAGGTGATCAGCCTAAGACATGGAAGACCTAGATTCAAATCACCAAGGTAAAGAAGGCAAAGAAATTTGGGTCCATGGAGATCCCTAACCAGATGCGCTGCACCTTATCTTAAGCAGAAATCCTGCTATACAAGTTTACATCAAGGCTTGCATAGTTCTGCAAAATGGCTGTATTTTGACCAGATGGAAAAATTCCCATTGAACCCTTGGGCCTCTTTAAAAAAAAAGAAAATAAAAATCTATTTTGAGGAAAGAGCCCCAGCCATCATGCTCCTCCATGTACTAGTCTTAGGTGCTTGGAAAGGTGCAAGCTCTCCTGGTGATGGTAAAGCCCTTTCCACCTGCGGTGCACCTGCAGGAGATCCTCCTTACACGCTGGCCCCTGGTCTATGATTAACCCTTTGCCGCCTGCAGAGGCTCCCTGACCCCCTCTGTCCTGGGTCTGTGCCAGCTTAGGAGCCTGAGGCAGGTGAATGACTCAAGTCAAACAGAGACCTCAGGCAGGTTGACAGAAAAACTATGACTCCTGACTTACTTTAATATTGAGAAAAGTCCATGTGCTAGCAAGATAATGAAGCTATTAATGAAGTGAAACACCGTGCTGAGGCAGAAACCCCATATGTGGATATGATTCATACATTTGAAAGGTCTAGAGAGTAGAATTTCAGTAGGATAAGCACAGCTTCCGCATTCAGACTAAAGGGACCAGCGTTGCTTCCCAAAATGTAAGAAAAAAAATCATGTTTTTGTTGAGTGATTTTGCAGCCCACTGAACACATGCTCCAGAGTTCCTGCACAGAGGCAAAAATACACCCTGTGTATACACTGTCTTTATGAACCCCGCTCTCCCCTCCTCCACACTCTGCACTTTTGAGTTTGCTACAGAGCTAATGGTTTCAAAAATCATTCTACAAAGATGAATCTCAGTGCGTGCAGTCTTATCACTGGTTTGTGCGGCCAATTACCATTCAAGAACGTGCTAAATTATTTCACAGGAAAGAATGAATGCTCCTCTTTCATGTTTACATTTCAACATGTGAATATTTATTTTCTCGTGTCAATAATTACTCTAATGTTTCAGAACACTCCATTTAAAACTGGCTTTCATTCACAGAAAGCCATTTTTGAATGAAAATGAGGCAATCAATGTTTTTAAAGGATCCTATTTTATAAGCACAATTTCTCGTCAAAATACAGGCTAATTTTCAAGAAGCTTAAAGGAAACATCAATGCCATTGTAAGCATGTAATATAATTTCCTAAGCTTTTATTTTACACAATATTTTCAAGACTAATTAATGATCTGGATATCTCAAAATACTTAATTTGAATCTAACAAGAAGGAGATTTAAATTCAGGCTGTTGCCAGTGTCTGTACCAATGCAGCATCTTTATCATTCTCCTTTCACTTCATCTGAGCTGTGCTGGCATTGTAAGACCTAGCAGGGAGGATAAAACTCTTGACATTTTATGCTTGAAATCTTCAAAAACAACCTTGCTGACTGCAGAAAAGTAAGATTTACTTCTGTTAGAAATATGCTGTAGCATGCATGGGCTAACCTTCACAGCCCAGCTCTCTTTTTAAATTTGGTGTGATGTGCAGATGGAGTCAGGCAGTCACTTACAGATGAAGTGGATACAGATTTGTCCCTCTGTATGACTTGGTGACTGATGGGAGCATTCAGAGACTAGACATGATGTGCTGGTCAACAATCCTGGACTATCAAGAGCAATTACTTCCCCCGCCCCGCCCCATAACCCTTGAGTGGTAAATCAACATGAATGCAGGTGGAAGGAGCACATCAGCATGGAGTTTCTGGTTTGTTGTGCCACAGGACAGCCTGCAATACATTGCACTTCCCCACTCCCCCTCATCTGGCGTCCTTGCTCCAGATGATAACTGATGGCAGAGAAACTCTCCATAAGTCAAATGGCAATAAGCAATCAAAATACAGCTTGTGACAGCAGATCCTGGTAGGACTGTGGCCTTACTCACATACACTCATGCTCACTCACAGGGTTGGGTTGCAACACCACAGCAGCCATGGGAGGCAAATGTGGAGAAGACAGAACGTAAGGGTCAAGTTCTAATGATACCTTCAGGAATAATACTATCATCTGCTTTGTTGTTCTCATTTGAAACTCAGTCAACAGAGTAGAGCAAGAGAATAAGGTGATGCTCCGCTACAGGGCTTCCTCCTTAGAGGGAGGGAAAGCAGCAGAAGACTGGCAAGAGACCTTGTGTTGTGACTGCAGTTCAGTACACAGCCAGGAATCTGGTCTTACGCTGAAAGCTGCACAGAAGCCATTTGCTATGTATTTAATGGAAATACAAAACAAACTCCATGATGAGAGTCGGGTTTTGGCTTGACCACTCCTCACTGGATGATCCCAAATGTTTTAACGTGTTGTGGTACTTGGACATGAGCACTGAGCTGACTAAATATCTTGTGCTTTCTTGTTACCTTATTATAAAGCTTGCAACTAAAGAGGATTTAAAGTGGTTCTAGTCAATATTTTTGTACTTCCCTCCTACCCATTTGTCAAAATTTAAAGGAAGGGTCCCTCACTTGTAAAGGTAAGTGGAATATGTTACTTCTCACGTGTAAAAGACAGCTTGTAATGCAAGATGATTCCATAGGTACTGCTGGAAATGCTGGAGCCCCTGTAATAAAGTACGTCCCTACAGTAATGCACACCTCTGCACTCGGCAGGCTTCCGCAAACTAGATTAGCTTTGAATGGCAGCAAAAATTAAAGCAAAAGTAAACGGGTACCACATCTGTGCTCTCCTCTAGTCAGACAGTTTGCTCATTTGTTCAGGGGTAATGCAACTATTTGTGCACTGGAATCGATTGCAATGACGCCTCTGCACTGACAGGTAACCTACTGAGGGGCTGGTAGAACGCTAATGTTTTAATTTTAAATTCTCACGTAAATTCAATAGGACAATTACTTGAGGACACTTAGTTGAGAACATGCTAAGGGGACTAAGTCCGCAACTGCTGTTAGTGGCAGGAAAACAGGAGAAAAGAATAAAAACGTTGGAAAAAAGGAGAAAAAGAAGAGAAGCCACCAGCAGTGTCCTGCTCATGTCTGCTATATTGCCATGGTGTCACGATCCTTAGACACCAGTTCTGGACACTGACAGTCGACTCCAGCAATTCAGATTTGATCACTTTGACCCTGATCAGGAGAGGACTCAGAAAGGCATCTCCATCAAATCAGTCAGTATATGGGACAGGGTTCATGCTGACATCATGCTTATAATCTGACTTCACGCTAGTGGCAAAAGGGCAGAGGATACCCAATCCAGCACACGTTCTCCTTGTGTAAACATCGGCTTGTCAGCATTTCTTGAATAGCTTTGAACAAGCACAGCATGTTCACACTGGATCAACACTTTGCATCACAGGGCGCAGCATTTTCAATGCGCTGTGAGGAGCCTTTCAGACAGACTTACTTACCATGGCTTCTGTCCCAGCAATGCTATTAACACTGCTGCACGGACAGGCTTAAATCACAACAAAATTGAAGGTGTGGACACAAATTACAACAGTTGCTGACAGACAAATAAAGAACATAATCTCATGATCTGAAAGTCCATTCAGCAGAGGCACAGCCAGTATTAAATACTCTTTGCTCAAGAAGTTCCCATTTGTATTAGAAGATTTGGGTGAAATTCAGTTTTCCTGAAGTCAGCAGGAACCTTGCCAAGGTTGTCAGTGAGGCCTTAATTTCACAGTCTGGCTTTGGAAATCTTGTTCCCTTTGTTAACGCTGGCATTTTGGCTGCAGGAAAGAGTCACTTTGGCTCTAGGCAGCCAATTTCTTTTCCTTACAGCTGCTGCTTAGCAAATGTGCATCAGCCATTTTCCTGATCATGCAGTCCCATTATAAATGGAGAAAAATTGATGAGCAGGACAAGTAAAGCCGCTGCTCCCAGAAGATTTCAACTCCAGCCCAATGACAGCTAATTATTCTCCCCCCACCCCACCTCTGCTCATACACTTTATAAAGAGATGCATTGTGCTAGGGACACTGTATGCCACCAGCCCACCAAACGCAGAGCAGCTCTGCTTTTATGCACTCTGCTTTTGTAATTAGGTTTCTTTATTCACCATTCATTCAACAGGGCTTAAGAATTAGACAAGGTAAGCAATATCAAGAAGATGGGTGCAATATTACATTTTTCTTTCCTCAGGGAGCTATCACATCATATATGTGTACCTAGCATATCATATCTGGGTATGATATGCTAAGATACTAAAAAATGTATCAATGGAACTTGGTTTGGTTTCTTTTGATCAAATATTCACTGTCAGAAACATGGCTAAAACCCAGACTTCCTGACTTCAGCTCCAAGCTACCCAAAGCAAATCAGCTTTCTGCATCCTATTAACTCGCCAGAGCTTTGGTTTCCATATTGATTAAACAGCATTTACCCAGGAAACACACTCTAATTTCATTTGTGTACTTTGTGGTTTAAACTCTGTTCAAGCAAATTCACTAGATCAGCTGGTTCTGCATAGCTGCTAGCATGAAACCCATGCTCTGGCAGGAAGAGCACTGGCACTCTCCAAGTGCAGACTTGCTTGCTGGTGATCCCTCAGCAAGATCAAAGGCATGGGATAAACTGTGCTTCCAATAACCAGCCATTAGTCGATGGGAAACTGTTGTATTTCACAGGGATTTCATTATGTCTGACTTGCCTTTCACCCTCAAAGCCTGAGCTTGCACTTACGGAGTTGGTGCTAGGGGACACTGAGGCTGTCTCCATTAGCAAACAATGTAAACGCAGGAGGAGCGGATTCACATTTGCGGTGTTTTCTTCAGCCCTGCTTTATTCTGGTCCTGAGGACTGAACACCCACCAGCAGCAGGAACACACACTTCCTGTTCGGTCCATGTGAAAGGACTATAGTTGGTACGATCCAACATGATCACTTGATGGCAACCAAGTCCCTGGAGGTGGGGATGAGCAGGAGATTCACTCAGAAGTGTACTTCTGAGCTGAACTAACATGCTAATGTAGATGCGTTAATGATCCTCAGTCAATCCAAGCTTCAATTCCAGGATTTACACCTGCTGTCTCCATGAGCTTCATTAAATCACTGGGACTCTTTGCCTCAGTTCCCCATCTGCAACACATTATTAGAGTGTTTCTTTGAGGATATATTCACTAATGCTTCCAAGAGACACTTGGACTTTGTGATGATGAGGGCTCAAATGAAGAAGAAAGATGTTTCAGCCTCACATTGATGCAAAGGTTAACACACAAATTTGCTCTGATACCTAGTTCTTTAACCCTGCCAATCTATCTATGAATAACACTAAAGATGGGACATCTTTCGTATTTTTTCAATATTGATCACGATTTCTGAATCCCAAAAAACATAGCATGCTGGCTGAAGCTGTCAGTCTTCCAAAGCATTTCTAAAAAGCTCGGAAGGATTTTGAAGAGCCCTGCACAACTACTGAGTTTCAGTCCTTATATCAGGGCCTTTGATGTTCTCCTGTTCTACTTACCACTTGTGATCACTGTTACTGACTGTGCAGTGGAGGTTTTGTACCCACAGCTATTTCTCCAGCTTTCTCTGAGACAGATAATTGGAGTGTGTACTTAATTACTACTGAGAGCAGCTTTGGAGTTGGAAGTATAGCCATTTCGGGTCAACATTTATGAATTTGAGCAGAACAAAGGCTATGAGGACTCACATGTAAGCTGCAGACATCTAAGGTTTATGAGAAGATTTCATGACAACGTGTTCCATACCTCCTCTCCCTTTCTACCCTTCCTGACTGTATACTCACTGCCAGAAAACCAGATAGCTGCTCCCGAAGCTACTCCTGGTGCTTAACAGCAATAGACAGAAAGGTGTGAGACACATACTGCTTTCAGCCAAATCTGTGCATCAGCAAAAAGGGTGGGTTGGCACCTCGTTCTCAACTCTGTCTTTGTCAGCTATGAATCACACCAACTTCACTGTAGCTTTCGGAAGTATTTTGACTGATATTACCTGATCGCACCTGAACTGTCTCATCCATTGTCCAAATCCCTGCCTGACTGTGCATCTGTCTTCCTTTGCCCTTGGCCCTCTCTCCCTCCCACAGGTAATGTTAGTCAATTCACAAGGCAAACTATGTGTTGGAATTGCTACACATAATTATCCAGTGACTTATTCAGCTATGAACTCCCTCTTCATTTAAAACCTCTGTCATGATGTTTGTATTTCAGCTTTTTGATTTCCCTTAAAGGTGAGAAGAAGTAAAGGAAAAAGAAGCAACTAGACCACCCATATCAGTGAAAACTAATGCAAACCAATGCCAAGACATGAAGAGTGGCAAAAATGGAAAATGAGTTATTCTTTCACTTGCAGAGCAACTCTCTTACCAAAGTAGTGAGCATCAGGAGAAAGGAAACAGTCCAAAACTCACCAAAGGTCACTAACAAAATTCTCACCAACTTCCCAATGGACCACACAGCATCTTGGGTGTGGTAAGACAGAGAATAAAGTTGCTGCTTGCATCAATTCACTCTCCCAGCTACGCCAGTAGGTTTACTGTGAGAAAAGAGAGCAGAGACACCCACACGTTTCTGCTGCAAGCTGTATAAACACGGAGCACTTGGACCTCCACCTCTGAAGACAAAAAGGAGAAAAGCCTGCACACAATGTCCGAGCAGTGAGCTCAGGAAACTGCCCCCTGTCCATGCCATCCTGCGTGCTTCTTCCACGTCAGGGATGAGGCCAGGCAGCCCAGTGCTTTGCTTTCTCAAGATGCAAGTTTGGAAGGTGTACATCACTAGATGCTCTGTTCCTGAGCAGGAAAGGAGGAAAAGTTGTTTGTCAGGGCAACAACTGGAGCTGTTTAAGACATGAAGAGCCTGTGTGCATTTCACATTGCCCAGGAGCAGAGGCCTTGCCAGGTGTGCCTCTCTCGGCTATTCTCACGCACCAAACTGGCTGCACACAGAGCAGTCAGGACCCAGCCTTCTCCTCCACACAGCGAAACAGGCTGCAGAACACAGCTCCAGCACAGACGGGAAGGGGGCATAACAAATTACACGTATGCATCCCAGAGGTGGGATTCAGGATACAAAAGGATACCAAAACAGGTTCCTACAGGCACAATAGGTATTTAAGGTCTCACCATAGCCTGTGGAGAGCCAGCCCCTGGGGCCAGTATATCCTAAAATAGACACTCTCCAGCTGCTCAGCTGGATTGCTCTCCAGGCTCCACCATGCACATTAGGTGGACTCCAACCAACCGTACCGAGACTTAGATGTCCCTGCACACATAGGCTCCTACACTACTGTCAGTCCCAGACTGAAACCCAGCCCAGGTGTCAGGGTGCCCATACTCAGCCTGTAAATTACTTTCCTGGGCTGGTCTCATCCTATCATGTATCTGCTGCTGTTGATGGATGAGACTGGCAGCGTCTCCAGGCTCAGGTTCACTAGCTAATGCCTCATCCCTCAGTAAAATGAATCTGAGGACAAAGACTTGGCACAGACAATCAAAAGGTAATATTCCTTTACGTGAATCTGATTTCTGGACTAAAAGCACCTTGTAGCTTTCTGCATTTTATGGTAGCAATTTATTTTTCTCTATGTAACTCACATGAGTGGTAGGCTCTTCGAAACTATTATCAGCAAAGTGCCTTTCCCTTAACACATTAAAATCCTTCCATTTCTAAACCTCACCTCTTTTATAATTTAATGGTGTCCACATCAGTGCTTGCAAACAGAAGCAGAACAGAAACACAAGCTGACAGTCACCACACAGAAACATTTAACTAATGTTTCACCTTAAAAAAGGTGATGAGAAATTGCCACCATGATCTAGGCAAACCCCAAAGCAGAACAGTCACACAAACACCACCATTAGTTTGGAGTCCAGCTGCAGACATCTGCGCTGCTGGACCAAGTGCCTAAGCTCAGCCATTCCCACACGTGTTTCCAGGGAAAGGAGACGCTCACACCCACAAACAGTAGTCACAGGAAAAGGAGAGTAAAGCTCCTTAAATCACAGCTGGCTGATATGGGTTTACTGCAGAAACAGTGTTATCTAATGGGCTTGGTGACGTCAAACAGGAACAGCAATGTGTACTTACACGCATGTTTTGCCCTCCTATAGGCGAGCCCTTGGTGTCGGTGCTATGTGGCCAGAGAGTGCTCAGGTGAAGATCCAGAAATGAGGATGTGGCCAGTATGGGCTACAGAGCTCAGTGTAACTTTTCATACCACAACTTTTTTTTTTTCCCCCTCACTCATATCTCATTGCCTTTTTTTCACCTCAAGATCTGGGCTCCTTGTGAAAAAATTCATGCACCTGCAACAACAGCCCTGGCACCCACCTCCACCCCTAAAGCCTATCTAAAAGTACCAGCCATCTTTATTTCCCTTCTTTTCCTCTGTCTTTTGGCTTTTCACCTCTCATGAAACTGCTGATCATGAGGGGGAAACCATGACATGAGCCAGGCTGAACTGAGAGGAAACTAAGATTGTGGTGGAACATGGACATTTCAGACCAAAAAGTTGCCACTATGGCAACTTGAGTGCGAGCAGGCTGCTACTGCAAGCCAGGACACAAGATGTTTTCCAGGACCTGAGGACCATCCAGTTTTGGGAGCCCCTCCAAATACTCTTTGTCCTTGAGAAGCTTTCAATACCCACGTGTCACAACCAGTAGTCACCTTTGAAAATCTTCCAGATAATTCCTGTGACTATTTGGTAGTTTTGAGGAGGGCAAACTTTAGCATCTTATCACAAAAGCTGAAGTTTAAAAAAGCTGCTGAGCTGCCTTACCCTTGAACAAATCCGGGAAAATGTATAACCATTGATTATAAACCTCATGTGAGGGCCAATGCACCCGTGACATTGTAACCTCATTTACTGACTCAGTGCATGAATAATTCAACCCTTTCATGCAAAATTTGTAAGTTTGAATCCTTCTTGAGCTTCCTACAAACTGTATGCTCACTGAGACTTTAGCCTAAACTATACTCATCTGCATTTTTTATTTACCACCTTCACTTTTCAACTAGGATGGTCTTCAAGAATTGAACTGCCTTGCAAAGTTATAGCAGGTAACCTCAAAATAAATCTTTTGAACAGTAAGAGATGTTGCTACCATTGGTCCCTGAGTATCTGTCCTAGGGGATACTTTCTTTGTTGCAACAGTAGCATAATCCAGTCTCTTTCCATTTAAAAAATGAAAAAAATAATTGGTTTTGCAAGTATTCTCATAGCTGAAGGCTGGCAAGTAAAGCTAAACACAACTCCCTCTCTCACTGGGGATCTAAGTAGCACCAGCAGCAAAGTCCTTCTTCCATTCAAGTCAAAGAGCCCATTGCCTTAAGTGAGGGTAAGATTTCACCCCACGTTTTTCTAACAGTTTTTAAATCATTAAATGCTCTCACACACACAGCTAGTGTCTCTCTGAATCTACACATGCACAAAGAAACATGCTTGTTTATGCTCTCCCTTTTAACTTCTTTTTTCAGTGTAAGAGGGTAAAGTCTCAGCAAATGTCATTATTTCAGCTCTTGCACTGTAGTACTTCCTATCAAAAGATCCTACCTTGGGGAATTAAATACTATATTTTATATAATGTAAGAAGATGTTTTGTGCTGCCAAGAGTTTAAAAATACAGTTGTTAATCTAAATGATCATTTTGGAGGTGCCAGGTTTATCATTTCCCCTGCATTTCTCTTTGCATCTATAATTCTTTCCTGTGTAGATGTAAAAACCCGGAAAGTGTAAGAGGGGTTTTAAACACCTCCTTTCCTCAGCATCCATCTCTACTCTAAATGTCATCTGCAACATATATTTACAACCTGATAACATCACTGTTCTCAGTGGAAACTCCAGATGTTGAGGTAAACCCCTTTCAGGTTTCACAGCAGACGTGTTGCTGCCCTCTTGGATCTGTTCCTCAGCTGACAGCCGTAGGAAGGGCAAGGAGAGGGCACTGCCAGCAGTCTTCCCAGGAGATGCAGCTTCTGGGTTCTCCAGAGCATGCAGGGTCGAGTCAGCATGTGATACCATTTCTACCCAAACTTTAGGAGTGGTCTCAAGCTGCTGAGCTCCCTTAGACTTTACACCTCCCAAGGTGTGGTGTAAAGCACACAAAACAGAGCCCAGAGGGACACTGGGAGGCTGCTTAGTCCTTCCAGCTGCTCACAGGATCTGGGACTAATCCATAACAAAAATAAGCCTTATTGACAAAATTCACATTTAGATTTGGACAAAGGCTGTCTCAAGATCAGGAAGCTGGTCCTCAGGCTTTGTGTTCTGGTGTGCTTGTTCACAGAGCAGAAATCAAATCTTACGGTGTAAAGAAACCACAGGCAGAATTGAATACAGCACTGTTGCTCTATCAATCAGACACACATTGTAGTCCCAGGCACCTGCTAGGGGTGGATCAGTGCTAAGTGTTACTGTCACTGAGAGAAAAAGGCAAAATGACTATTGGTGCACCTACTCGTTCTTCGCCTTTCTTCCCAGAAGAAGCATTACTGAAATTGTCTGGTGTGCACTACGGGGCAATTGCTTCCAGCCACTCACTTAAGAGACTCTGACACTGTATTTCAACAGAAAGCTGTAGTCGACGTGGCCAGCACTGCACTGTCTTAGCCATCTCTATTTGCAAGTTCAGCACAGTTGTCTGCTTAATTTTGACATGAGCGAGCTGTGTACTCAGTAACATCGGCAGTGGCGGTGTGGAATCTGAACAGGCTGGGAAATAATCTCTCTGCCTCTCAAAAAACATGCTTTGGTATTAGTTTGGTTTCGTTCAGGATCATAATAATGGGCTGGGAACAAAAACGACTACAGGGAGATTTCAGCTAGTGAGCAATCCCAGAATCATCAACAAGGTGAGCTTCTGACGCAGGGTCCAGTTCCCCAGGTCCCCCTCTTACATATTATTGCATCCAGACTCATAATCTGATTTTATATGTGTGATCTTGTCCACCCCTCTGACGGGAAATGCAGAGAGACAGCCTTTAAATCGCACTCGCATTAAAGTGTGCGTGAGACTGGGCAAAGTGGGATGAGTCCCTGGTCTTTTGTTTGCGATGCTGCTCCAGCTGAGCCTTCATCGGTGTGGAGCAGTGGGACACGCTCGGTGGCAAAGAGCCTTCCTTCACCCCGGCACCATGTGAAAGCAACGTGTGGCTTGGTGTCATTTAGAAATGAGCTGGTCAGGTTTGGCCACCAGTTGCCCTTTGCATTGTTTAACCTTTTTTTCCCACTGAGATATCAAAGTGCTATTACTGATCTCTGGGTACTTGAACACGGACTGCTTAAAACACCTCCTTTAAGTCTTCCACTGGCAATTAAATGCTCTAAGAAGGAATACATGAGGGAAAAAAAAAAAGAAAAAATATGTAGATTAAAATATAATTAGTAGTTATATTTATCACCAGGCTAATTCTGAGTGGAAGGAAACGAGATGCCAGACTGCAGGCAGACATGGCCGCTTTCTGGGAGGCCCAAAGCAGGTCCCAATCTGCTGCTCCAAATATGTAGATTAAAATATAATTAGTAGTTATATTTATCACCAGGCTAATTCTGAGTGGAAGGAAACGAGATGCCAGACTGCAGGCAGACATGGCCGCTTTCTGGGAGGCCCAAAGCAGGTCCCAATCTGCTGCTCCAGACTGTTTTGCCACTGAGCACTACAATGAAACATGGAAAGAGACACACAGTTAAGCAATTGGAATCTGAAAAATTTGTTAAAAGGGTACACAATTTCTTGACACACAATTACTCCTGAAAAAAAAAAAATCAGTGGGATTTTTTACTCCCACTCCTTTGGTCTCTGTTGAAAAACGCAGCCTACATATGTTAAAACTAAAAAAAAAAATAAATTTTGCCCATATTTTGTATCAGATATTCATTAACAAATATATAAATCTGCTTCTAAACTGATTGTTTCAGTTTTAGAAACCAAAACATTTTTTCTGTACAGCAGAAAGCATTTTGGGGGGGTTTTCCACTAAACTGTATTTGCATCCTCTTTGCTGAAAGCCAAACCTTTGCAGTAAGAAACAAGTTTAGTTGCAAATATATTAGTCACCTCTAGTAAATCTATTGCCTCATAACAGAGTTTAGCCCATGGGGAGCCAGGTCTGATAGGTAGAGTGTTTGATACAACCACCTGCATCCCTAAGCACGAAAAGGTGTATCAGAAAAAGCAATGTATTTAGAGGACTAAAAACCAAAGTCCCGGGTACTAAATTGACAGCCACTGGCTTTTTCACCAGGCCTTCTTGATTTTTTTTTATGTTACATGTTTTAGGAGGGAGTAACAGGATCACAAAGGTTAGCCTGCAGAAAGCCTCAGCCTGACAGTGGGCAGGAAAGAAAAATTGGGGTTTGGGGCACACAGAGTTTCCAGGGCCGGGACGAGGGAAAGGAAACATTTTCTTTCCCTCATCAATGCGAGACATTTGATCTGAAAGCCACTGAGGTACAAAGATGGAAACTTGCAGCTCCCCTCTTCCCTGGCTTACTTTTCAGGTGAAACTGTACTTTCCCTAAGTGTCATAAATGCTGCACTGCAAAGAGCTATTAATAAATAATAGCTTGAGTATGTATACAAGATCATTATTTAATCTTTCAGTAATCTTTTGCCATGCATAATTTATTAAATGTTTTATTTATTGCTCATATTTATTAAAAATTGATTCTATTTCTTCTACCTAATGTCAATTTCCAGATGCAATAAATTATTAATATTTAATAAATTAAAAGATGCAAAGAAAGAAATATAAAAAAAGAAGTGCTCACTCCATGTCTTTCCTGTTCTGCACAGACATGCCTCTCACTACACATTAAGCGATTCCCACCCTTTCTGGGCAGGCTGGGGTTGCACTTTAATTTACAATTTGGGGAGTACTGACAATAAAAAGTATGAAGCTCCAGAGTCAAACTTGATCATCCTCTTGCCCCAGGAAGCCTGTGAGGTTTTTTTCAAACTGAGGAGGGGCTCTGAAACTGAGCACTCATCACAAAACCATCAGATTCTGCTTTCAAGAAGTTTTCTACAACCTCAAGAGATAGAAACAATAAATAAAAAATAAACCCAGAACAAATAACATGGCTCTGGGATTGAAGGCTTCAAAAAGCCCTGAAGATATGATGAAACATGATAAAATGATTCAAAACATTCATTTGAAACACTTTCCAGCATCTGCACACGGAGCAGCGGCAGCCTTAAATTTGATCCCAACATCACTGGGAGCTGGGGACACTTAGCAGATCTGAAGAAACATCCTGTTTTGGGGCAGTCTCCCCTGGGTAACCATTTTAGCTCCAGCCCAAACTCCTCTTTAGCTTTTACCCATTCACCCAGCCGTTAAGCTGGCAGCACGTCAGTCCTTGCTCTGCACCAGCCGGAGTGGCGGGGCTCGAGGGGGAATCATTTGGTGCACCCTGTGCCTGGGCTAACCAAGAAGTCCAGCTGCAAGATCAGAAAAGTCTTCACCAGCTCTGAGGTCTCTGGACATGCCTGCAGCACGAAACAAAACTAGAACATTGACGAATTGGAAACAATTAAAAACAAAAATCAAACAATAATGACTTGAGGGTCTGGAATGAGTTGAGGAATGATTAAAGCAATTAAATCTGGATAACTTGGCTAAGAGAGAACTGCAGAGAAGAGAAGTGCTTCCATAAACTTGAAAGGCTTAATCCCCATCTGTGGGGTGAGGACATGTGCAGAGCCAGCACGCAAACAGAGCTGGGAGACACGGCTGGGCTGAGAGCGGGGGGACTGTACACCCCAGCTGAGACTGGGAAACCCAAACCTCTCACAGCACAGACAGGAGGTGGGACTACCTGGGCAGGGAGAAATGGAAAAGGCAGCAGCTCTACCCTCATCTGTAAAAGCAGATGGAACAAAATAGCAGGTCACGTCTCAGGAAAGGGAGCAAGGCAGGGAAGGGGAGTGCTGTAACCAGCGAGCGCTGGTCCTCGTGTTAGCTCAGCTGGTGTTATTCACCACATGCCTCTGTTGTTGTTTCAGCCCCAAGAGTTTAAATGGTGTTTAAATTGACAGTGGCTCCTTCCTAGTCTGATGCTTCCCCCCATCCCTCCCTGCTTTCCACGCACCCCATACAGATGTAGAAATTAGGTTACAGGCATTGAAAGCTGGGAAATTAAATGTGACTGCTGGATAGAGCTCTGCAAGTGATAAATCCAATGAGTTCATTTTAATCCCCTTGAGCTGCTAAACTTATTGACTGCATGGGCCAGTGCATGTCTCTGCCTTTCTGACAGAGCCAGGGACGGCCCTTTGTGTGGGACACCTACTCCCGGCTTTGATACGCACTTTGTTCTCCTGGTTTGTAAACTGACCTAGCTAAAAAGCAGTGTTTACGGTTAATAAAACACATACAAACCCTTTTATAGCTGTATGGATGGACCCAGATTATGGCCCGGGTGGGTTTTGCACCAGTTTCTGACTGCTTATGGCTATAGCAGTTGCAAACCTACTGCATGGAGCCCTGCCACGGTGCTCCTCCATGTTGGCTTTCCTCCTGGCCATGCCAGCGTTGCAGCCCAAACGTGTTCCCCCTTTCAGCCAAGCTGTATGCAGGTGCCTGTTCCCTGAGTTGTTTTTTTTTCCACATACTCAGCACAGCCCTGCTGTCCCCTTGCTCCTCATCTGTATTGGGGGAGATGCTATCCTATGCCCTAAAGATGCCCAAAGTTTTATTCACCATTTAGCACTTTTTCCAAGACTCCGGACTGGAAGTTCTTCATCAATCCTCCCTCAATATTAGAAAAAAACTTCCGTACATGTGTCCACCAGCATTGTAAAAAGCCAACGGTGTAAACAAGAATGTGCCACATTTGACGTTGCACTGGCTGAATCTGCTCAGCATCCTGCCCCAGGGATTCAGGATATGAGATAACACATTTCCTAGCTCAGAGACTGTTTCGGATCCTGTAATGTCTTTAGGAAGGGGGCATCATAACTAATTAAGATGCTGAAAGAAATAAGCATGCCCCATTTATCCTGGTTATAAATTCCTGCTAATAGTTGATGGTAAAGGCCTGTGCTCTAATGCAGGGGAGCTGAGCTAGTTTAGGAGAACACCATATCCTATTCCTTGTCCGTCAGTGCTGCTCCTCACAGCTTCATTGCAAATCTTACAGTAACTGGTTTGAAAAGCTCAGTTTCTAGAGTCATGAGATTGTGTTTTTGTTGTTGCTTCCCCTTTTATGCCCCCTTAAAACAAAAGTTTCTTTCTTATCTAAAGAAAACCAAACAAAACCCTAACTGAAAAATGTCACCCAAGTTTAATATAAAAGGTGAGAAAACAAAACAGACAACGCACAGTTTTAATTTCATTATTTTTTCCAAACAAAATCTTGCTGTTTTGGTAAGTAATCTCGATCAACTACCTTCCCAGCTGACTAGAGTTTACAGAAGATCAGTTTTATTTTATTTTCTAATGATCATGGGAAACATCTCAATTAACCAAATGTCTGAGAACCTATTCCCATTGCTCCCTGACTTTTAAGACTCCCTGCATGCCCCGGGCAAGTAATTTTCCATCTAAAATAGTAACAGTGACTCAGTCCACAGAAAACAGTAAGTCCAAACTACCCCCTGGCCACCTTCTTTGGAGCCTATAAACTCATTAATTTTACTGTTTCAGTGCAAAACCACAGAAAAAAGTGACTCTTACCATCCCACCTTACCACTGCCTGCTGTCCATCACCCACAAAGAACCTCCAGCTCTTGGGGCTGAAGTGTCCAGTATTTCCTAAGACATGGAGTCTCAAAGTAGGAGTTTTGCTTTGGAAAGCGTATTAAAACCATCTCCCCCACATAATATTCCTTGATACAATATGCAGCTTTTTCCGGGGCAATATGTGACATCTGTTCCACTGCAGTTAAAATCCTTCCAGATTAAGGCAATAATGCAGAAAGCTGCCAAGTGGGAGATCCAAACTCTGTTATAATTTCAAAAATCTCTACCTCACTTATCAGTGTAAGCAAAATATTTGATTTTGAGCATGGATATTTGGAATTACACCACATATGTCGGGGCCCTGAGGGCGCTTCCCCCTGCTCCTGGGGGTTTGGCAGCCTGGGCTCGGGGCCAGCTGAGCTGGTGGCCTTGGTAAAAGGGTTGTCAAAGCCTGGGCCAGGGTCCCCCCTCTTCTCTGGAGCTGCCCTTGAGCTGAGCTCCTGTCCTCAGTCTCTGCCTAAGCTGCGCCACAGCTTTGCTGCAGCCATGCCCATGTCTGATCCTGATCCCCACCCACCAGCTGATGTCCTGCCCAGCCTCAGCCCATCCCCATCTCCATGGAGGTGCCAGAAAAAGTATGAGTTGAAATCTGTCAGTATTAGTTGAAAATCTTTGACAGAAAAGGAGAATAATGTTTTCTATAGAAAGGAGACACTTTTACTAAATCATTTAATTTGATCTGAATTCCTACATTCCATGAAGAAATGGTTTTGACAGAAAATTTTGTTCCAATTGTCATTACAAGCAATATCTAGGTTCACCTACAGCAGCATTTTTGTTCAAATCAAGAGCCTGCTTTTGAAGCAAAATTTCCTGATGGCCCCTACTTACCCATGCTTTGATTTCCATCACTGAGTGATAGTGGACCATGCAAACTGGTCTCCTTCTGGATGAAGCTAAACCAGAAGGTGGGCTTCAACTGCTAGTGGCTTTCCAATCCATGAGAACAGACTAGACCTAGCCTGAAGTAAACCTCCTTGAAATGTCCATAGTGTGAACATTAGGCCCTCAGACTGGGTCCATCCGAAATCACTCAGGTAATGGAACCTTGAAATTACTTTTTAAGCAATGTATAAACTACCCAGACATATTAGTCTTGTATCTCATTTGGATAAGCAAACACTACTTGTAGAGAACTTGCGTTATCTGAATTTTCAGTTGCCTGATACAAAGAGCAAAGATACTCTCTCTGAAGCTACAGTCATTTTTGCAAGTCATTGAGTCATTTTTTTCAGAACATTTTATCTCAGCATGTTGAGGTTGCCTGTATCTTGTTAGTTTTGACCCAATGATGACTTCTTGCATCATGTATTTCAAATTTGTGGTGTGTGTGTGAATAGAATCACAAAATGAAAATTTCCTGAGATAACAGAAACGCAGATGGCACCATATCCAAAGGTCTGTAAAAACTGAGTCATTTACTTTGCATCAGAAGAAATAATTTGTGTAAGAAAACTTGATATAAATGGGACTGTAAATAATTAGACAAATTAAGCGATTTAGACTTTCTTAAAAAATGCA
Organism: Aptenodytes forsteri; assembly: GCF_000699145.1. NCBI lineage: Eukaryota > Metazoa > Chordata > Aves > Sphenisciformes > Spheniscidae > Aptenodytes > Aptenodytes forsteri. Next base: position 3,972,993 of record NW_008795017.1, read on the forward strand.
ACACAAGGGAGTCAATCTGATGATTAATGCAGACATTAGCATCTTGAAGTTAATAGCTATACGTGTGGGTTCCACAACCACCTACAGACTGCTTCCCAGATGGTGCATCTGTGTCTTGTGTAGAGGTGCACAGGATGCCTGGGGGAAGGTATGATGTGAAGGGAAGCAAATGTAGTAAAATTTGCCACAAAATTAAATATTTGAAGAAAATTGTAGCTCGACATCTCATACAAAGCATAAAGCGTAACTGCCTTTCCAACAGGAACGGGAATGTAATGGAAAGTCAGCACCGACTCTGTAACAGCCGATCACGAAATGTCATCTCACTGCAGCAAACGGGACGTTTGATAGGCAGTCTTTCCTCCCCTGCCCTGTGTTGGTAGCTGCTTGGGGGCTGACCTCGTGAGATCCTGAAGGAGCACGTGCTCTGAGCTTTCACATCTACTGTCCAGCACTCCCTCAACAAGCCCAGTAATTATAAGGCAAAAGCACTCTGACATCTAACACTCGGTACTATCACTGAATTCTAAGCAGCCACACAATAGAGATTATGATAGAAAAAGGAGACAAAGTCAGGAAGCAAGGCATGAACAGCAGACAGATACTAAAGACAAAAACACAGCATCACTTCCCTCACCTTTCCAGACAGAGAAGCATTTCATCTCAGAAGAGATTTGATTCTGCATCACATTGGTTTGCGGTCTGATATCCTTTTTTTTGACTAGTCCAATTTCAGCCCCGGCAAAATATAATTGGCCAGAGCTCTGCTTCTGTGCTTGAAACTTCAATTCAATAACCTCTCTCCTATTGTATTCCACAGAGATCCAGAACTAATGTGTGCTCAGGATATGAGAAGAATGATTCTCTGGGAGAACTGAAGTTCAATTCCTTTCTTTCATTTCAATAAACTGAGGCTGATTTTTAAATTGGCAAGCCTGTCAAAGGAGATTTTTTATCACAATTAGAAGCTGAGACATGTAGTGGCTTTATTGAAAGAATAAAATGGATTTTTTCCACATTTCTATGCAAGTATCAGTCAGAAAACGTAGAGCAGAGGGAACACAACCAAAAATATTTTCACAAATACTCACACTGATTAAAAAAAATGAATTTGTTCCAGCTGTGTTTGCTTCTCTCAAATAGGCAAATAATCCAGTTCTGGTCACACAGATTCTCACGGAAAGCAAACTTTGGAAACTCGTGAGGATTCATCGAAAGCAAAGTTTACACAGAGGAGGAAATCAGCCAGACAGGAATCAGACTGCACTGATCGCAACCGGCACTGCAAACACGTACAACTATTATGGGAATATCGGAGAGAATTATAGTAGTGCCTTGTGCAAGGCTTCAAACATGTCAGTGCACTGCTGCTCAAAGGAACGCTGCCTTGGACACACTCTTGGTCAAAACCAACAAGTGTCAAGAAATATCACTTTTTGTAATGATTTAAGCCTGTGTTTCTCTTCCTTGAAGGACCCCAGCCCAAGAGGGTTCTAATTGTTTCATTTATATCTGGCTTTAATCTTTATATTTATCTAAATCTTACATAGTCTTTATATTTATATTTATCCAAATGAGGAACAACCTCCTTCTGACCTAAGAAAGCCGTCTCCCTGGACACCATAGCCAGGAATACTGAGTATTTAATGCAGCTGATGCATGGGAAAAAAAAGAGTCAAGAAAGACAGTGACTACAGATGCAAAAAGGAGAAAGCTGTGGCGTTGTGCCCATATAGCACAGCTGTAATTTCAGTTTCTTTGTGACCTGCAGCCCAGCCTGCCCTAACACAAGTAAGTTTGATACTAATGCTGCAGCTGTGGCAGGGCAAAACCGAGACAGCAAAGCCTGGTGGTAAATACCCCAAGCATGGTGTCACAGCAAGTCGGATCAGCTTGCAAGTCAACTGGTTTTTAAGGCTAGTTTTGAGCCACTCCACCAGCCTGTCCCACTCAGCAGCTGCACAGACACCCCTGACACCAGTGTCCAAGAGAGGACAGGCTCAAGCCTTCAAGCAGCAGCGCAGAGCTGGTTTACCCTGAGCCAGACATGAAGCTTTTGTGGCTAGCATGACACAACTTGCCCGGGTTTCATGAAAATGATACCCAACCGCCTGGATAAAAATAAACACGGGTAGGTCTATGCAAGTGCTGTGAATATTAGGGCAGCACAGCCTTACGCCAGTGACACAGTGCCATGAAAAGCTTGGCCTCTTGTATGCAGTCAGTGTTGGAAGATGCCTTGGGTACCAAGGAAGCAGTAGTGGGAAAGAGCAAGAGTAGTATTTTGAATGAATGTAAAAGGGTTTACTTCCACACAGGCAGTTTTCTCCCAATAACATTTTTTTTCCCACCGATAGCCGTTCAAAACCATGCAACTGCGGGATCCCTGTGCCACCTGGAGCATGTCTGAATAGGAGTTTCATAAACCATTAAGGAACACACTTACCTCTGTGTGTATGTTCCCAGGAGGGGAGTGCAGTGGCCTAGGCAATGTGTGTTTGAAACGTTGCAATTAAAACTTGATCAGCTCCACCCTGCATTTCGCCATCTTCTCTAAGATGGCTCTGCTTGACAGACCTTAGCAGTCTCACAGCAGTGTTTCAAAGGGTCACTGAGGAACCTCCCCGTACCTCTGCACAAAGAGGTAACATGGATTTCTGTTTGCCTGCACAGGTTACTCATGTCGTGAGTCATACCCAGAGCACACAGCAGCCCTACCAGGTTCACCACTCTTCAGAGATGGGGGTAGGATGGGGCTGGCACTGGGGACCACAGTCCTGCCCCACCAGGACGGCACCCACCTGGTACTGCTCAGTCAACCTGGAGGCATCCAAAAGCCATCCCAAGAGAAGAACCAGTGTGGATTCCCCTTCCCTGCAGAATCTGCCAGGAAAAAGGCAGGTTTCAGAGTTGTCCCTGCCTGACCACCAAGGTTAGCACAACTACTCGCTGCCTTCAGCCCAGAGTAGCAATCCGTCTAGCTCTAAATGGGTCTGTCTGTCCCTTGTGAAAACTGCCCTGTCCCCATCCCATTGCTTCTGGCCATTTGGTCAAATGGTGGTCGATGCCCCAGGCCTGTCAGTGTTTAAGAGGCATTTGGACAATGCCCTTAATAACATGCTTTAACTTGGTCAGCCCTGAAGTGGTCAGGCAGTTGGACTAGATGATCCTTGTAGGTCCCTTCCAACTGAAAATAGTCTATTCTATTTTATTTTTGGCCACCTAAGTAAAGCAAAGGAAGGGGTGCCCACCCCTCTCCTGTAAAGCTCGTTGTGATACCCCTGAAGGAAAATAGTAGGTTGATAATTAATGGAGCATGTAATAGTTTGTGGCCTCCAGGAAAGACATAGTCTTGCATGTTAGCTGTTAACAGCTTCACTGCAGATATAGAACTTTCTTGTTATTATATATAAATCAGTTTTACTTTTCCAACTGTTTGTTTTTAAGTGTTTTGTGAGTGAAATTCATCCAGTTCTTCATTGAGCAGCATAACTAACAAATTCTGGCTTTCCACAGAGAAATGCCCTGCCTACCAAGGATCTCCAGCCAGCAGTGCCCTGCCTCCCAAAGGTCTCCAGCCAGCACACCACCACACCCCCAGCAGCATCCTTATATCCTTGCCACACTCCTGCCTACCAGCATAAGAAAGGACAGCAGGTGCTGAGCTGGTTCCAAGCTACAAATATACCTGAGCTCACACTACAACCTGTCACTGTGCAGGGACATTAATCGGTGTCTCTCCTCTATCCAGAGCGTGGATAGAGGTCAAGTGTCATGATACCCATATGAATACTTCATCTTCGAGTTCTCTCCATCAGAACTGAACTTTCTTGGTGTTTACTGGGGAGTAGAGACTGACAGATGGAAAGATAGATAAATGGAAGGAAAGGCCAATGGACACTGAAACTGTGTGGTCTCATTGCCTTTGAAAACCGGACTGATATGGGATAGCACACATGACCACCCCAAAACATCTCCTGGTGGCTGAAGTTGTCAGACTGCTATTCCAGCACCCTGGGATGAAGGAAGGTACAGAAGTCGGTCACTTTTCTTAGGGAGGTTCTCCTCATAAACAAAAAAGGGAAAAGCATCTTCATTTATGGCCTGTAACAGCCTTGTCACGAGCTCTTGCATAGAATCATAGAATCATTAAGATTGGAAGAGACCTCTAAGATCATCGAGTCCAACCATCAACCCAACCCCACCATGCCCACTAAACCATGTCCCTAAGCGCCGCATCTACACGTCTTTTAAATACTTCCAGGGGTGGGGACTCAACCACTTCCCTGGGCAGCCTGTTCCAATGTTTAACCACTCTTTCAGTAAAGACATTTTTCCTCATGTCCAATCTAAACCTCCCCTGCCGCAACCTGAGGCCATTTCCTCTCATCCTATCGCTAGTTACTTGGGAGAAGAGACCGACACCCACCTCGCTACAACCTCCTTGCAGGTAGTTGTAGAGAGCGATGAGGTCTCCCCTCAGCCTCCTTTTCTCCAGGCTAAACAACCCCAGTTCCCTCAGCCGCTCCTCAGAAGACTTGTTCTCCAGACTGCAGACTCAGTGGAGGAGAGGACATCAGTCTGACAATGGCGATGCAACCCCCAGCGTCTCAGTCAACCCTGCTGCTTCATCCCAGTGGGACTCCTGAATATGAAGCTCCCTGCAGCTGTTCCTCTGAAGTGGACACACTCCAGGGATGCAGGTCATCCTCCAGACCCAGAAGTACCCCAGAGGCACGCCGTCACTGCTGAGGCAGAGTTTTGTGTTTTTTTTTTTTAATCTCTCCATTGATTTATAATTGCTCCAGGCAATAATGATCCTATGTTAGCTGCACATTCTTGCTTTCATTAGCCAGTCTTCCTCTTCATCCTGCAGGCTGTGAGACCTTCTTGTGTCTGTGTGTCTGCCTCAAAGCAGGTTTGCAATTTTCAGAGAAGGAATTGTTCTACTATTTTTTTTTTTCTCCATTGATTTATAATTGCTCCAGGCAATAATGATCCTATGTTAGCTGCACATTCTTGCTTTCATTAGCCAGTCTTCTCTTCATCCTTGCAGGCTGTGAGACCTTCTTGTGTCTGTGTGTCTGCCTCAAAGCAGGTTTGCAATTTTCAGAGAAGGAATTGTTCTACTATTTTTTTTTGCCACGGCACATGGAAAACTGCAGCATGTAGCAAATAATTGCTCCAGGCAATAATGATCCTATGTTAGCTGCACATTCTTGCTTTCATTAGCCAGTCTTCTCTTCATCCTTGCAGGCTGTGAGACCTTCTTGTGTCTGTGTGTCTGCCTCAAAGCAGGTTTGCAATTTTCAGAGAAGGAATTGTTCTACTATTTTTTTTTGCCACGGCACATGGAAAACTGCAGCATGTAGCAAACCAACCCGATTGGGTTGCATCAAGCATCAAGGCTTCCTCTCCAGCAAAGCCCTCTGTGCCACAGCAAGCGAAGGCTGGCCTGAGTGGCGCAGGAAGCCCAGGCTTGTGGAGGTAAGCCGGGGGGAAGAGGACCATCTCAGGGCAGGAGCCTCTACAGGGCTTGGTGGTGGCTTGGCAAATCTTTCTTAGTCTTCTTTTAAAAGTACATTTCTAAATGTGCTGCCTTGAGGCCAAAGAAATTCCCAGAACAAGCATGAATTTTTCAGGAGGATGGAATGTGTCTACTGCTGTTCTCTAAGACACAAAGGAGACAAAAAGGGCAATTTTCTGACTTCAAAGAAGATATTTTTAGTATAAACTTCCAGCAACATATCCCTGCACACACACACAAATATACTACATATAAATATATAAACATGTATATGTGATTCCCACCACCATGGTTTTGACAGAGCCTGACCCAGAGCAGCCCATCCTGGTAAGCCATCTTCATGTTCATCTGCTATTAATCATTAACATTAACCACTTGAGCTGGAAGTAAAGCACTTTCTCTCCCAAGAACATCCTAACTGACAAAGGAGAGAGAAAAAAGCCAAGCAAAACTTGCTTTGCTTGTTAGTGAAAGCCCCGGTAATGCAGTGGCCTTGCTCCCTTTTCCTGCTCGCTACCTGGAACAGCTGCAGAGTCATTAGCAGGCCGTTGGGCAGGGCTGGGGAGTGGAAAATGATGTATGGCACCCTCAGGGCTAATTGCATGTGCCACCATTCAGATGAATAGAAAACCCATGCACATGTCCTGCATCTAAAATGACAGCCTTATCCCCCGTGTCACATAAACATGATTAAGAAAATAAATATACTGTTTCCTCAGTGACTGAGCATTAAATCTTAACCAACATCCTGCTGAACCAGTAGAAATCCTTTTCAGCTCAACCAGCTGTGGATCAGGCCCTAACTGATGGCACAGGCTCCTGATTTTGTGCCCTGGCAAACCACCTTCCCTCTCTGCCCAGGACGTCCAGCCAGCGCAGCCGTGAGCGCCCATGCTAGCAAGCAGGAGGATGCAGAACATTCAGCCCCCGCGGTTTTGGGGAGGCACAAGAGTGAGGTCAGGATGGGGCAGAGTGTTTTGAAATAGCTGCAGACTGAGATAGTCATTCTGTCAGTATACTTGTCTATATGCCTATGTATGTATACTCAGAATATTTCCACTCTGATATAAAAGTCTGCTGAATGGGACCCATAAATTTCATCAGCCATTCCTAAAGCCTGAAGGCTTAGCAGGCTGCACACTTCTAAACAACAGTGAGACATTAGCAATTTTTTGTGAAAATATGGAAAATATGTAATCCTCTGTTACGTGGCTTTCCGGCAAAGAAATCTGATCTCTGCTTCTTCCACATACTTCCATTTTGTATTGCTGCACAAGAGGAGATCTGGCCATTTGGAAGTGGATATAACTGAACAAAATAACTGAGGCGCTAATCTTATTACCAACATACATTACTAACATTTCCCTTCCACCAACAGTTCACACACATCCGGGGAATGATGCAGGTTTTTAGCTAATTTACTACTAACGAATAAAAACACCAAACCCAGAAAAATCAAATCCACTCGAGCCAATTCATTCTCACATCTGGACAGAAAGCGTTTGAGTAACATGGACAACCCTGTTCTCAGCTTTTCAGAAAACTGGTTTGGAAAGGAACTCAGGGGAGCCTCCAGCCCATCCCGATGCCCTAAACTCTACCACTGGCCAAAGTTAGAAAAATTCCACAGTTGGGGTCAAACTAGATTTCATGTATCAAGAAAATGGTCCAAACAACTGGCACTGACCAACATTTTATCTGACAATTTTTTTTCTGGTTGGATGTTTTCAGCAGCCAGCACAAGTGTAAATTCTTCTCACTTCAGGCAGGTAAATATTTCCTTGCAACAGGGCCATGAAAAACAGGTCCACTGTGAGTCATTTTATCTCAGGCAATTTTTCATAATTGGACTGCATGGAACAGACTCCTCTTGTTATTGGTGTGTTATCAGATAATAAAATAAATAATTTGCCACTTTTGTAAGCAGAAGGGAAACAAAACAGTTTTATAGCACTGGGATTTGGAAATGCTTGTTACTTGCTTGTTTTCCATTTTGTGTCTTCTCCAGAGGTTAAACAAAAACATCACTAAGTATCTGTCTGCAAAGAGGTACAGGGGAAACAACAGTATGTATAAAATTGAGACTTCAGAGGGGAATTTCAATCAGCATATTATCAGGATATTCTGACAAAGTTTAAAATCTCCAGAGATAAAAACAGTTACTAGAACTCATACAGCTGTTTGACGCTGATCTGTGATTGCTCTTACCAGACAAAAAGCAAGAAAGGGAAAAAAATGGATGAACAATTTTAGAAGAAATTAAGGAACATGAAAGAGAGGAAGGAAAGAAGAGGAAGGTGCAATAAGCAGAGAAAAACATAGTAAGCACCAGTGGTGGGAAGCTAAAAGAAAATGCCTTAAAATAAGAAAGAAGGCACATACATTTCATACTGAGAGTGGTGAAACCTGAGAGTGCATTACTGTAAATTCTCTATTTTGTTATGTCCTTTCTAAAACGGTGTGTCTTAGTCAAACACAGGTGTGATTTGGGTTCAGAATTGGAATAATGGATTCAACTTTAGTATATGCTTAAAAAAGATACAGAAATAAAAGTAAATAAATAAGCATAAGCTTGAGCATACAGAGTCCCCTCCATCTGCAGAGCCTCAACAAGGCAGAGTCCCGCAAGTAAAAGGATGAAGTGTCGAGGGAGAAGAAAGCAGAGTTGGCTGTAGGGTAGATCTAGGGTTGGGCATGGCAGTGCCAGATGCCCATGAAGGGGACTGCCCCCCCCAGGCAGATGCCAAAGCAGGGTGAACCCAACCTCAGGCTTGGGGAGATCCAACTCCTCCTGGCTGCAAGGCTATCGGGAGCACCCCAAGTGGCGCAAGGCACACAGCAGCACGCAGGAAAGGCTCCCTGCAGAAAATAATGATGGTCATGAAGAGCCTGAAAGCAGGAAAGCTTTCCAAGCTATGGTGTTAGTGAGGGAAGCAGCCTCCACGGCCGCCTGAGCCTTGCACCAGAGGTCTGAGGCCACCCATACCTCCACTGATTCCCCAGGGACATGGGCACCCACATCTAAGCACAGACCAACCCTGGGTGCTTCAGGGAGCTCCCTGCCCCATGCAAGCTCTGCTCTCTCTCCTCTGGCATTTTCTGTGCTGCAAGGAGAGGACATGGCAGGACAGAAGCTCAGCCCCATTTTTTGTCACTTCCTGCAGGATGTTGTTTCTTTCCATGTGCTGTATAGAATGCATAGGCAAAATCATATACCTTTCCCAGGCACCAGTAGTTGGATATTTAAGGTAAATGGTGCAATACCCCTCAGACTGTCACTTGCCTGCTCTGTTGCTCTCCCGACAGGCCACTCAAGATATATTAAAGTCACTAACTCAGTGGATTTGCTTTGTACAAATTCAATTTGGAAGTTCCTCATTAGTTCAGAGACATGAAATGATGGACTGAAGGTTTCAAAACTGTTAAGTACAACTGTGAGAAAGATATTTTGCTTGTGCCTCACTCTGACTTCAACTCATCTCCCACACTGCTTGACACCTATTTTTGAGCAGTACATACTGGTATAGAACTAAATGCTAAAATCTTATGAAATGGGAAAATTTCTTCTGTGAATTCCTTGAGCACCATGTAAACCATGGAAAGAACAAAAATACTGTATTGAATAGCCCCTAAATTAAACACACTAAAATAAAAAAAAAGGCAAGACATCTTACGCAGGAAAAGCAATTTTAGAAGATCTTGAGTTTTAGAAAGCCTCCTAAAATGCACACATATTATATTTTAAATACAAGGAAGAACTATTACCAAATAAATCATCACTCAAACATATCTGAAATGTTATAAACTCCAGGAGTAAATCAGAAAAGAAGAAAAATCAGGAAAAAGAAAATCAGTAACTGAAGTTTTAAAACACATGACAGCTTCAGCCTTTTCATTGAGTCTGGATTTTAGAACTTTAAACATTAATTAAGAAAAAATACTGAGATCACAGTCTACTTGGAAGCTACACACACAACAGAAATGTTTGAAAAAATTTGGCATTTGGAGTCATTAAAATTATTCAGTTACTGTCATCACTCACTGAGAAACATGACGTTCCATCACATGAGTCATCTCTGCAAGGAAATGGGCACAAAATGTATCGTGAAGCACACTGAGAAGCCACAAATACAGGACCCAGAGAGACAGGGAGAGTTTCTGATGTGTGACAACAGCGTGACGTTGGTTAATATCAACTGTGATAGTGCTTTTAGCTTGGTACATGGGACAGGCTACAGCGAGGAGGTGGAAGTGCCGCTGACACCTCCCTGGAGGAGATCCACTCCAGGTGTGAGGGAGGAGACATGGGGACATTTTCCTAGCTGCTCTGTGGCTTTTTTTTAACACCCCTTGGATAAATGCACCCAGTAAACCCAATTGCTGCAGCAACTGGACCCTTACAGGGTAGCTCAGCTTATATAAAACAGGGGAATTGTACAGGACCACTCTGCTCTTTCTGGTGCTCACCAACCCATGGCAGAGAGGGGCACTCATGTATCTCATTTAAGCGCATTTTAGATCCCTCTGCAAAGCTGTAACCTTCTGTGGAGGGTGTTGGGTGAGAGCATACCAAGCTCTCAGCATCAAAGCAAAGGCAGGTTGACTGGATAAAATTGCTGCTGAGCACATTGACACCTGGAGACTGGGCAAGGCAGCTCACACCAATGTCATGGTTTCTTCATGGAGGTGTTCCCCAGTCTGGCTGTCCAGGTGGGCATAAATCTTCCCTCTGCTCAGGTGGGTGTAAATCTGTGCTATCTTTTCCACCTGGTCTGGAACACCCAACCCTCCAGGCATGCTGTCTGCTGCACATAAGGACCTTCTAGCCTTGCTCATTGCCAAGAAGGGAACGTAAAACCTGTGTCTGAAGCTCTTGTTTCTGGACCTCCACAGAAACAGCACACTCAAAACTGCACATACCGGCCCCAAACAACAGCTGATGTTCCTTCACAGTCCTCGTATGTCCCAGCTAATGCCCTTAACCCCTCACACCCCAGGGACCCCAAACGCAGAACTCCTCTAGAGAACAACAGGCCAAAGATTTCCTACAGCACCAAGTACACACAGCTTATCCCATGCAATCTTCCATCACCGGTGCAGCTACGTCCACTGAGGTGTAGTTATGTGGCACAATTCAGTGTAGTTCACGACCCATCCCTCTCACTGTGCATTGCATGCCCTTTGTTGCAGACAGCTGTTATTTATTCTAAGACTGTCTTGAAGTCTTCCTCAGAAAAATCCTCCACAATTTCAAAAGCTGCGATTTTCTTTATCTTTTTTTTTTCATAATCAGACTAGGAAATTGCTGGGGATTTTTTTCCCCTCCACTTTTAGAAGTCAGGATCGTGTTTTGCTTGCAAACAAAGCAGCTGAATAATCTTACAGTCAACCTCTTCACTTAAGGGAACATTTATAACTTGTTCACTTTAAGGGCTTTGCAATGAAAGTCCTTGATTAGCTAAAGAACACGTGCTAATTAGTATTTCATTATGAACTTCCTGTGCTGATCTTTCCTTTGGAATTATTAAAAAACTTAGCCTACCTCTTACCATCTTTGTGGTCATTTGAAAAAATTAGCCTGCTTCATAATGACACAGGGAAGAGCAGTGCAAAACTTGATCGTAAATCCTATCCAGAGACAACCCAGCCTGTGTGAAAGTAGCATCCCTACGAAAAGCATCCAGGAAAAAGTGGTTTGGTTTAGTTTGGCACCTTCAATTTAAACAGGCCTTGAACAAACAATTTGTACAAGAGTCTAGAAAACAGCAAAACTGGAGGAAAAGAACAAGCTCCAGCTGAGCGGCTCGTTACGGTGGAAAACAATCACATCTGGTCCTGCAGGTAGACGTTTACCTCCATCACCCCACTACTCTCACAACAAACCCCCAAACAGCACAAGTGACATACTAGCTGTGCTCAGGGTGGCTTTTGATCCCCCAACGTGAAAGGGCCATACAAATGTACAAAAGAAAGTCAAGGAGTAGCCAAGAAGGGGGTTTGTCTCAAATTTACCTATAGGGGTATTCAAAAGCCCAAAGACAGCAATGTAAGAGAAGAGACCACTTGCGTTGTCAGAGGAGGGGAACAGCCAGCCTAGCCACAGAAACAGCTTGAAGAAGCATGGAGAGGTAGACTGTATCCAGCTCCTTCGTGTCCCTCAAAAGCCAGACACGGCTTGGTGGGGGGGTGCATCTACATCCCCCCCACCCCATGATCTCCCAACAGCTGAGCACAGAGGAAAGCTATGGATTTCCTAACCACAAAGGACACGTCTGGAATCAGATTCCTTGTGGGTGACAATGGTAAGATCGAGAGCTAAGCTCTTTTTTGAGTCATTCATCAGCTCAGATGTGAGTTGTCAGCATTTGAAGGTTTTCCACAAAAGCTACCACACAGAGTCTGTGCTCTTTATCAATTCTCCAGCTATAGCAGTAGAGATGTGTCAGACCCACTATCTTCACTTATTAAAACTTTCTGCTTAATTTGACAAACTGGAGGAAAGTTCTAGATATAACTGAACATTAATTAATCTTCTTGCATTCTTCTAAACCTCCCGTTCAAAGTAGTACGTATTGTGAAACATAAAAGGGGAATGATTCTCTCTCCTTTAAGACACCCAGTGAGACCCTGCTTCTGTCTTCCCCTGGACTCAAACCCAGGCCAATTCCCTGGGTGGGAATTTCAGATTCTAAAGATTCTGTCCAGAGCACCAGTTATACATCCTCCTATTTTAATTTGAAACAATTGGCTGGAACGTAATCAGGGAATGAAGAAGGCTTTTAAGGTAGGTCCAGGTCCTTACCATTTTTACGTATCCTACTCTGGGATCAGGGGCACGTGGGTTACTTTTATTTAGATAGGTATGTTTGATCAACTAAACTGCAGCCTTGAGTCCACCACAGGCTCTGCTGTCTCTGTTAACATTCATTTATAACAACATTAAATTCATTTAACTGAATCATTAAATGCCCCATGCTGGAGGGGACCTCCAGCCTCCTGCTCAGAGCAGGGACAGCAGGAGTAAGTTGACCATGGCCTTGCCAGCTGACTGTTGAGTACCTCCAAGGATGTGGATCTGCAACCTCCCCGGGCAGCTACTCTCTATCATGATAACTTAGACATGTGAAGCATTGGCATTTAGAGGTGGCAGATCTGACTCAGGCCCTATGGAAGGCTTATGCCCATCTGGAGAGGCAGCTGTAAGCCAGGCAGGATACCCCAGGACATCTCAGCTACCACTATGTTCAGGTGGCTGAATACAACCACAGGTGTCCAAACAGAGCCAATCTCTCATGTGATGTGAAAGGGTATTAGAGGCTGGCCCCATGGTGGGGCCACCAGCACTGGACTGGCCGCACGTCCTCCCACACCTGCCAGACTCTCTCTGTGGAGATCCACTGAGTTCAGTATTCAGATTTGCCAACCCAGCACAACTGTGACTCTTACAAGATAATCAGACGCTAGCAGTAAAAAAGAGTAAAATAATTACAGGCTTAAAAAAATCAAGATGCGTTCTCTATCTCATTCACCAGCTACCTGCTCGTTGTCCCAACCAGGTGGGGATTAAAGACTGTAAAATGCATACAACCCTGAAATCACCATGCTGTGGACAGCTAATGAGCTCTGCTGCTTCCCTCATCTTGAGGCTCAAGACCTCTTTGCTGTCATCTTATGCAGTTCCACCAAACATTGTTTTGCTAGGAAAGAGCCAGAGTGCTTTCAGACCTCAATGGGAGTGGAACTAATTGCATTTCAAAATGGTTCACAAGACCATGTTAAAAGCTGTGCTGGTGACATAAGACCAGGTCCACACTCCTGTGCAGAAGTATATAACTGAAGTGAAATTCGCACATGGTTATTTAGGCCAGTATGAGAGAAAGCCTATTCTCGGCCATCAAAATGGGACAATCAGCTGAAATCAGCGGGAATTGTGCTCAAGTATGGCAGCGCGGGGATTAAAAATTATAGGCACAGTAGAAATCTGTAATGCATTTACTGTGAGGAAGCTGAAGGCACAACTCTAATCCTACTCACTATTTTTTTTATAAAAGTGCATCAGTATTTGCTTTTCACAAACCTGTTATGCAAAGAGTACTAAAGAGATCTTTGAGTCATGTGAGGAAAGTCCAGCTCCTTGAGGATCTCCAGCCACTTAGATACTTTGCATAACTTTTAACAGTAATGCATAACTAGGGAGGGAAAGGAATACCAGGTGTTAATGGGTGTAACTCCACTAAATTCACTTCAATAAATTACAGTGCTAACTCCAGGCCTCAATTCAACACACGACATTTTTTAGTGAACTGGATGCAGAAAATAAACAAGCCTTTTCTATAGCTTTTAGGAAGACGAAGTATCCACTTTCCAGCTTTCCAACGTTATTTACTGCCAGACAAAAGGCAGGGAGTAAAAATCAGAAATTTCAGTCTAAGAAAACAGCAGCAAACTGAAAAGGGAGTTCAGAATGGAAACATTGGGACAACCTTCTTTGTCCAACAACTCGTGCTCTAGGTATAATATTCTGTCCCTGAAACTAAAGCTGAAGGAGATTTTATTACAAATGCAGCTGCATTTATAATTAGACAGTGAAAAGTAGTAGGAAAAAATAGCATAGGAACAATTTTATATGGGGACTGCGTGACCTAATAGCTGCTTTTTAACTCTAATATCAATGATTTTGTGCTCTAGTTTCCTTCATCAACTGACAGGGGACTGTTTTTAAAGTCATTAGGAAACTGGGAACATACCAATTTTATTTCAGAATCACAGAGAAATGGCACAGATAAGAAAAAAGATGGAGGTTTTACTCTTACCTAAACTGATAGTGTATTGTTTAAACTTGACTCATGCAGTGGCCATGCCTGTTTTGCTACTGCTAGACGGGAGAGAGGAATCAGACCCCATACGACATTTCCAGACAGCAAGTTACAGATGAAACTTGTAGAAGTGGCAGTTCTTTGTGTTTCCATAGCAACCCAAGCTGCAGTTGTCAGTAATTAAAATTAACTCCATAGTTTTATTAGTATGCCAGGAGTTGCCTTCTCAGATGATGGAGACAAAGCAGAAGCCACAATATCTGCAAAAATAATAGATTTCTTATGCAGCTCAGTCATTCCTACAGCAGTGTTCAGCTAAATTGCGTCCTAACCCTTGCCATTTGCAGCACTATTTCGGCATCAATTTGAACAGTAGTGGGAAATGTTATCTAGAAGATTTTAATCCAACTCCCACAGCAAGCCCAGAGCTTTGCAGATGCATCCTGCTGCTGACACAAAGTTCTCCTGCCTGGGCTGTCCCAGGTATGTCCTCTTCCCTCCATAGCCTGCTGCCCACTACAGGTGAGAAAGGTGAGAAAACAACAGCCTTTCTCTAGACCAGGTTCACCTAAAGCCCACCAGCCACTGAGGTCAGGGATCTTGCTGGTGAGAAGGTGCATCCTGTGAGTCCTAAAAGCTGGACAGAAAAGCCCATTGAGATGGTCTTGCCAGGCTCTGACCTGGCTTTAGAGTGGCTCCTTTCATTCCCAGCAAGCTGGCACCCCTGAGCTGCAATCCCCAAAGCAATCATCTCTACTGCAGATCACATAGCGTGGGCAGGGGGTGCAGACTGCTACAAGCAGTGCTGGTGTTGGGGAGGGGAAAGTTACAGCCCTCCAACCCTCCCCAGCCATCCACTTCTACAAAAAGCTCCCTGGCAAAGTGCTTGTCATACAGAATATATCTACATCCCAAGTAAAGAGGACAGGGGAGGAAGTCTAGCACTACGCCCCTGACCAACCAGCGCTGCTTCAGCCAGCTCATTTCTGGCTCTGTCCTGGACCTTCCCCACCAGCTGTCTGCAAAACAAGAGTGGGCAAGCACGCTGAGATGGTTCATTGCAGGACTTTTCCCTAATGTGACTATTAGACTGATTCGACTAGACAGTACGGCATTTGGCTTGCTCCACCCCACAAGTTCTCCAGCGCTATCCCTGGTGGCTTTGCAACCTCACATGCCCTTGTGCTAAATATCTGCAAAACACACCACCAGGATCATGTGAAAAAACCACTGCTGCGGTGGGCTGCAGCACTTTACTTATTTTCCTTTAGACAAGTGGAACTGGAAAAACACAGTAAAAATAATAATCACGGTTTTATGGCCAACATCCCCTTTGTGGGGCCCAGTGGAGAGCCAGGGCCAAGCGCTGTTTAGTGTAGAGGCAGCCAGTCTGCTCTGGAGGGAGCAGAACAGACACGAACCAGTCTGTGCTCCTTGGCCTCCCACCCGAAGATCAGTCCTTGGCTCTCTTTTGTTTAGTAGTAGGGATGTATCCATAGAGAGTACCCAAAACCAGTCCTGCCTCCAAAAAACTCCTTAACTTAATAGAGAAGTAAATTATTTTGCTTCTTGGAGATCGATTGTATTTTCCAACTGGCTAAGCGTAAATTGAAATTCATCTCTTAGGACCATAGCCTACCAGCAGCTAGCATGTCCAGTAAAACAGATTCTCATTAGTTGCTCTTAAAGTTGGTAGGAAAGCCAAAATAAAGTGTTATATTAATAAAAAATATTTTCCTAATGTCTACCCTGGAAAGATAGCTGTTAACAGCAAAAGAAGCACCTGCATTTCATTGTAGTAAATCAAATAAGGCAGGAAATTGTAACACTGATGATTTATATCTTTAGAATAAATGGGAACACAAAATACATACATACACACGTGTATCATAAGGTCAGTAATAGCATCAAAACTATTTGCAGAGAGGCATATACTGTTGTTTGGTAGTTCCATGATTAGCATGATGTCTCCTACCACAAATATAATTGACAAAACTATACCTTCTGCAAAGAATTCATGAGGGGGATGGAAAGCATAGACTTCAACAAAAAAGGCTCAACTGGAAGTGTCTGGGGTTTAGATCTTTTTTAAACAGTTTGAAGCAAAATTTTGTTGCTTTTTTATGTTTGGAAATCAGCTTTCATTTTCTGTTTGCTCATTTCCTCTTATTTAGACAACAAATACCTGGGAAGTTTTGCTCTTCCTAATTTTTACCCCAGAAAGCCTCAAAATACCAGTTCAAGAATCACTCACAGAGCAGTCCAGAAGTGCCCCACAGCTGTGATTCAGTAACCCATCCTGCAGGCTGAACAACCCAGTCGCACTATGATTATTGTTCACCACTTCCAGCTCTGGTTTCATGCTGAAACAAAACTCTGGTACAGGCACAAACCACATTTTCCAGGAATGTCTGTACAAGCAGTGCTACGCGGTGATGAGCATTCAGGGCATGTGAACAAGAAGGGTCCCGATCCTTTGGAAGCAAAGTCGTGTTTAGAAGTCTCTGCACTCATT
Source organism: Aptenodytes forsteri (assembly GCF_000699145.1). Lineage (NCBI taxonomy): Eukaryota > Metazoa > Chordata > Aves > Sphenisciformes > Spheniscidae > Aptenodytes > Aptenodytes forsteri. The sequence goes on from NW_008795017.1 coordinate 3,989,851, forward strand.
TCTCACAGCTTGTTATACAATGCTATCAATAGTCAAAATCCTGCCGGGAGTCAGGATATTTTTCAAAATGTGGTTGTATGGCTCAGGCGTTGTGTCGGGGTTGTATTGCTGTGCTGCTGCGTCTGACTGCTTCCTTTCCCTCCCGCTTGAAACTTGATAAGATCACAGTGGGAAATGGAGCATAAGATGGATAAACAATGGTGTTACTTGGTGAGAAATGTACACAGGAATAGAGGAAATCCTGCGTTTCCTTATGAAGATAACTTTTAAATTAAGACTCTAAGCAAACACACAGGTCCTAGTCACAAGGGGAGCCTGACATGAGCCAGACAAGAGCCCCTAAGTTTGTGTGTGTTGTAAAGGGGCATTTAAGCCTCTATTTAAAAGGTGTCTAACAAGTGCCAAAGCAGAAATCCATATCCAGACCTTGGGTGCAAAGGGCTTAATGCTGATGAGCATTAAACTATGACTGTGACGCACTGGTGCAGGCTGCTCAGGAATCTCACTGGCTGCTTCACCACAGCATCGTGCCTCTGGCGGGGGGGCACATGTTTAGGAAGTCCCCCCCAGATTGCTAAACACACCCCACACACACAGGAAGGACCTCTGCAACCTCCAACAACAGGGTGACACTGCTGCTTGTGCCCCTCGAGCAATGCACAGTGTGTGCACTGCACCTGGGGATTTGTTGCAAAGATGGGGTGGGCTGCAGAGCCAGAAATCTGTGCAAACGCAGCACCGCCTTGAAACCCACCCATGGGCAAGATTTCCACATGGGGAAAGAGGGTATATGCAGGAAAGAAGGATGTGTCAGCACCCCCACCCCAGCCCATCTGGCAAAAGGGTCATCAGGACAGCTCACGGTTTTAAAATTAAGCACATGCTCAAGTGTTTTGATAGAAACCCTATGCCACGCACCATGTGAGCAGCAGCACAGCTTTCCCAAAGCAAGCTGTCTGGAAAGATGCCTGGCGCTCTCTGCGTAGGATCCAAACTGTTTTTAAGGGACATACTCCAGGGACTTTTCACATGTATCACATCAGTCCTGACATTTCAGTGGTTCTTTGCTTGTTATTATTACGATCATTCACTCTTCGTAAGAGGCACAGCCTCCTGAGCTGCTGAAAGACAAAGCCACAACAGGGAGTGAAAGGCGCGTCTGACGTAGGCTGCCCTTAAGAACTTTCTCCATTCCAGAAAGATCCCCAGGAGCACAGTGGTGCCAGGGTGGACAAGGATTGTGCATGGGTGGGATTCAACTGGCCAAATGCAGACACTGTCTCCTGAAGTAGGCACCATGAACTCACTTTATAGTCAATGGAGAGAAACTCATCTCATCCCATGCACACACTGGAAAGCTTTTGAATGAATCAGTCTGTAAAGTCAAGATCAGCACAGATAGAGAAATCCAGGTCTTCATTCAACTGCCTGTGCACAGATGTCTGGTGCAGGAGGACACAAGGATACGTGAACTGAGCACCTTAAGTCAGGCGAGACTGATGTCATCTCATGCAACCTTGGGCTTAATATTACAGATTTCCACAAAACAGAGTGGGATTCAGATTCAGACACCTTCGTGCAGGTACCCACATGCCCAACACACTTTTCTTTCACCCTAGAAAGAGTTGCAAGTTGCAGAGCCAGGTATTACTGTGCCAATTTCCCTGACCAGATAAAATTCAGGCCAGAAAAAGCCTGCCCAGAGATTGGAAAGCAGCCATATCTGCACAGCGCGATGGAGGTGGGAAGGAGAGGGGAACCCCAACTCTTGACACCGCCACTCAAAGAGCCCAGTACTATGAATACCTTCTCCACTTGTCCTGCGCAGCAGGATTGCACTCAACAGCAGTGAGCGTGAGCGGTGCTGGCGGAGGCAGCCAAGCGCTCCCAAAGTCTGGCAATACAACCATGCTGCCTGGTAGAAGTGGAGAGAGAGTTAATGGCAACAAAACTTTAAAGATATGGCTTCAAAACCTCAGCATCTGCTCTGAAGTAGTTAAACCTGTTCCTGTGTCTCTCTGACCTGTCAATAGCAATAAAATTGCCTCCTTTCCTCCTGCATTTTCTATACACCGCTGCACAGTGGGATTCCAACATGCAGACACGGCTTCTCTAGGGCTTTATACATTTTGTCATGGTTGGCTGCATTTTTCAGAGCTCTTCCTTTTACCGTCATTAAACTTGAACAAAAAAGGGTCTATTAAAAAATGCAAAGGACTAATTTTTCAAAATCAGCCCTAGCCTTCAATTTTTCAAGGTTAAAGCACTGTTTCTTTCATTTGGTTTAATCCCAGGTGCAAAAGAAAGGAAGAAACCCTGTTGCAGAGTAACTGAGAACATAAATGCCTCAGGACCAAGCAGGACAGCCCAACAGAACCACCTGCCCAATTAGCCAAGCTGGGCTCTCTGTGGTTAGTGGTGGGAGGAAGATATCTTCTCAACAGAGCCATTCAAAACAAGAACCAAACTCCTGTGCTCCAGCACACCTTCTGCAGAGCCCTTTCTTTCCCTGACTGGCATTAGGTGTCCGAGGTTAAATCCTTCAGTCAGCTGTATAAATATCCCCTCATGTGCACTAAGCTTTTTCCCATCTGTGATCAACTTTTAAAAGAGCATTTGGCCAGAGTTTCAGGAACTGGGGCCACAGCAATCAGATAACTTCCAACCAGACAAGATGGAAATTTTGGGTGAGGTTTGGTTTCACGACTAAACACCCGTTTTCAAGGTGGACCTTGTCTCTCAGGCTTCTAAGTCACATAGGCTATTTTTAAAAAATTACCAAAGAATAAAAGCCCTATATTTTAAAGAGCTCAGTGCACAGGTTTAGACACGGACTGTTGCAAATTGTCAGTGCTCTCCTCACATCAATGGCACAGGCAATGACATTTGACTTGGGCAGCCAGCCAGGAGGTGCACAAAAGCTCAGGCTTTCTTAAAGATTTGAGACACTTGTATAGGTGCCTGAAATGACAGCTTGAGTTTCTGGGTAAGGTGTCCAAGGAGCACAGACAACAGACAGTGTGGGGGACTCTGCCAGGAAACTGCAACATCTCTAAAGTTGAAAAGACCGTTGTCAGTAAGCTTGGGGGATGCACTTGAACTTACTGCTTTAAAAAAACCCTTTTCCACCAGGTTTATTAATCCCTGTTGCTGCAGACGAAAATATCATGAGAGTGTGAGTGTAAGATGTCAAACTAGTCAACACAATGTTTTTGAACTCACAGTAACAGCCACCAGCACAACTGCTTTGTCTAATATTTTACTTCAAGCAGAGAAGAGCATAGCAGCATTCCTGTCTTGGCATATCATGTAACACAGCAAAAGTCTTCTACAGCTTTTAAGTATTTTTTTGCTGTGAAGCATTCAAAGCAAAGTGATCAAAGAGCAGGAAATGTATGACAACTGCTCATTCCCTATAGCTGATGGAAACTGGGGGTTGGTTTGTGTTGTCATTGACTTCTGCTTGTTTCCTGCTCCACCCCAGAAAAACAAGTTTTTTATGACTGCTTAGGAGGAAGAATCAGTTCAGATGCTTCAGACCTAAAATCAGATCTGCAGCTGACCCACCACTTAGACACACACAAGTCTATGAGGTTGCATGGGATCCACTCAAGGTACTGAGGGAGCGGGCAGACATGCTCACCAAGCCACCTTTCATCATTTATCAGCAGTCCGGGCTAACCGAGGAGGTCCCAGTTGCTGAGAGTTAGCAAATGTGACACCCATCTACAAGAAGGGCCGGAAGGAGGATCTGGGGAACTACAGGCCTGTCAGTCTGACCTCGGTGCCAGGGAAGGTTATGGAGCAAATCATCTTGAGTGCCATCACGTGGCACGTACAGGACAACCAGGTGATCAGGCCCAGTCAGCATGGGTTCATGAAAGGCAGGTCCTGCTTGACCAACCTGATCTCCTTCTATGACAAGGTGACCC
>NW_008795017.1:3994611-4009628 GCF_000699145.1 Aptenodytes forsteri
CCTGAAAGGAGGTTGTAGCGAGGTGGGTGTCGGTCTCTTCTCCCAAGTAACAAGCGACAGGATGAGAGGAAATGGCCTCAAGTTGCGCCAGGGGAGGTTTAGATTGGATATTAGGAAAATTTTCGTCACCGAAAGGGTTGTCAAGCATTGGAACAGGCTGCCCAGGGAAGTGGTTGAGTCACCATCCCTGGAGGTATTTAAAAGACATGTGGATGTGGCACTTTGGGACATGGTTTAGTGGTGGACTTGGCAGTGCTAGGTTAACGGTTGGACTTGATGATCTTAAAGGTCTTTTCCAGGCTAAACGATTCTATGATTCTATGATTTTATTCTATGAATTAAAGTGAATATCCCTCATTATTGGAAACATCGGCCAATGCTCTAAAAGCCGTCTGTCATTTAAACCATGTTCTCTTTGTCTAAGACCTCTGCATATACTTTAATTCTCATGGCAGAATTGTACAGCAAATATCTTTTGTTAAGGTGACTTTTAAGGCAGAGAAATGGAGTCAGGAAAGCAAAACATCTTCCCCCAAGCCCATAGGGATGGCTGGGCCCAGACTTATCTCACCTGCATCAGGGGACTAGTTGCCTTCTCTAACAAGTGAAAGGAAATTAAGAGCTCCACAGCATGATTCAGCTCTCCCAAGACATGGACCACTTTGGGAAGTGCTCATCTTTTTCCATCACCCTACAGACAGCCAGAAGTGGGCGAGGTGTTTAACCGAGGGCCCCTGTTAAGTGCTTGAAACTGGGATCACTGGAGAATTGTGGCAGAGCTGAACACAGCCTGAAGTGGCTTTTAAAATTCCACATTATTTAGCTGGACTGTTCACTTTGCTTTCTGTGACCATTAAATTGGAAGTCAATATTAAAACATTCTATTCCAAATGCCAAGGGTTTGTTATTTGGAGGTTTTCATTTGTCTCGCAGAAACTCTAACTATCCTGCAGACCTTGATGAGCCCAAGCGGGTATACTTTCTGCAGATCATGCCTCATGGTCCCCTCACCAACACATTCTTTGTGCGTACAAAATTGCCCTTGCTTGTGGTAGTGAGCACAGAAGCTTCTCTTCTTTTTGTGGCATCTGGGAATACTTCCCTTTAACTTCCTTATGAAAGCTGAATGATGTTGGAGTAATATTTGTAAAGCATTTTGTTAGACTCTGTCTAATGAAGCACACTATCAAACAATCTTTTTAAGTCAAAAAGACCAATGACAGACTTTTCCTGAGCACCAAACTCACTGTAGTACATTCGATGGGCTCCTACTGTGGGTTGCACACTGAAAATATATTTCCAAAACTAAGGGGAAAAAAGGAAGAAGAGAAGAGGTTTTCCTATACATGAACAATGGAAGTTACAAAACTTCTCCCTGTTTGAAGGAAAATTAGAGCTTAGATCTTCCAGCTGCCACTAATTCACTTGTAACAAAGCATGATCAATTATTGCTATAAACAAAGCACATTCCAAAACAATTGTAGCTGAGGCAATAAAACCACCCATTAGAACAGACACGTTGGACAGGCTCCAGTCAGTCTCATTTAGGTGAGTAATTTAGGCAAAGCTCCACTGCAATTTTAGGCATCTGGCCCAGGAGGGGAGGGGGAAGAAGACAGTTCAGGCAGCCAGATACACCCCTCTGGAGTCTTCTGGAGCCAGTGGAGAAGGGTGGGTGCCGCTGAAGATGTGGGGGGGATGGAGGCAGCCCTGCACCGGTGCGCCTCTCAGCTGCACAAGGCAGGGGGACACAGTCCTGCCACGCCATGGTCCAGCAGGTCAAGGAACCACCTGGAAGGTGCCACAATCAGGAGGATGGGCAGCACACAGCCTCAACAGGACTCAGCTCCATGTTGCCTCCTCTAAGCTAGAGGTGGGCAGCTGGGGAGCTGGGGCCACCTTCCTTCTCAGAGCCCACACAGGTGAGGTCTCTAAGGGCGGTTGACTAACCCTGCACACTACAAATGGCCAGAGCGTGTCTCACCAGCAAATTCTTGCTGTGGTTCCCCTGGCTCAGCTTCAGCTTAGGGCAGCTAGTACTTTCTCAGGCAGCACCTGGGCATGGCTTGGTGATGGCATGGGCCATAACAGGGTGCAGCCACCATGTTTTGCAGAGTAAGGGAATATAGCTGTATGGATGCAAGCTGTGCTGTGCCAGTTGTCCTCAACACAGAAGAACAGCCCCGGCCCATTTTTTTGTTTGTTCAGATGTAGCGACACCTGAAGCAGGGTCTAGCAGCCCAGCTCCCTTCCTCCTAAAAGGGTGCGTAAACCCAAGGCTCGAGTGAGATGTCTTCTAATCTGCTCCTCACCTAAACTCGTGATACTTGTCTGCATGGCTACACAGTGGATCAATTTTGGTAGGAGCAGTGGCAAAGTACAGTCACCCAGGGTACTCCATGACCTAGCAGTTAGGACAGTTATAAAGTATCGATGTAGGTACAATATCACATAGCTCCACCACAAGTGAAATCCCTGGAGGAATGCCTCAAGCACTAAACTATAGCATTAAGACCACCCTAAACCACAGTCCAGCTACACAATCTCACCTAACTATTCAGGCTTCTCTGGGGTCAGTTCAGGTGGCTCTTTGCCCAACCCTGGACCGCAACAACCTTTGAGGTGACCTGCTCCTGAGAAGAGGCACACCTATATGCACCTAAGCAAATAGTGTTTGTCACCCAAGGAGGTCCAGGAAGTCCTGGAAAGCAGATGGACAGGTTTGTCTGAAGCTTGGATGGGGTTCAGCGTGGTGGGATCCCTGCCAAGATGACAGGAGGAGCTCTTCCTTGGATGCTACTCAAAATACACTTAAAGTCAAGGCCAGGCTGGATGGGGCTTTGAGCAACGTGGTCTAGTGGAAGGTGTCCCTGCCCATGGCAGGGGGGTTGGAACTACATGATCTTTAAGGTCCCTTCCAACCCAAACCATTCTATGATTCTATGAAAGTCAGATGTTATTATTAAATGCAGAGCTGCCTTATAAGTCTCTGATACTGACCGGCAATAGATGGCAACAAGAAGGTGTAAGAAATGTGGGAAGCATGCCCTATTCCCACTCTTCCAGCTCCTCCAGCAATCAGCAGTTTGGAGACTTCTTGGCTTGGGGGATGCACCTGACTTTTGTGCTTGATCGACACAACTGACTGTATCTTACAGCCTCTCTTTGCTTTTTACCTCCACAAAAGTTTTTCACTACTTCCATGATTTAACCATGTGTATGTATGAAAAGTTTTTCCTTTTGCTTGTTTGAAATTTCCCGTTAATAACGCCTTATATTCTGATGATAACTGTATTATAAAATAGAATAATTACACTTTATTCACCTCCTCTTCACCTCCTCTGACCATCTGACATCACCCCTCAGCCATCTCTTCTTGGTGTTGAAAGTCTAGTCTATTAAGTATTTCCTGTTATAGAAGCTGTTTCGTATTTCTGATTAACACTCTTCTCTGCAACATCTCATGTTCCACTGTGTCTTTGTTCAAAATGGAGTGACCAGAATGTACGCAGCATCCCACGGATTTATAACATAGAATGATTGTTTTGGCTGTTGTCTTTTCCTTTCTTATTATATAAACTATAAAACCCAGCATACTAAAGAATGTCTGAGTACAGCTGAGTTCTCAAATGAGTTCAAAACGGGGCTCACGCTCCGAGTATTAACTGGAGGCTATTGTGTGCAGGTAGATTTTTCCACAGGCATAATTTAGAGACCAGTTTTGAGAGCTTGACTCAAAACCATCGGTATGACGAATCAAAGACATCTTTGAGATGGATTTTTGAGAAGGAACCTTTATCAGGAATTCCTGCATGTAATTTACCAAAGAGGAGCCATATCATTTTTTAGGAGATTAGTTTGTTTAGCATCAGGATTTACTCCATAAAAATAAATGCCTTCTTGTTTCACGGATCTCCTTCCTGGATGCGTTCCAGCTTGCAGCTGCTGACTTCAAAGGCAAAAATAAATGTTGGCTGTTTGGCTGGGTACTCCTGTGGGTCCAGGACATATGGCACTCATCTCTGCTGAGGGGTGATGCTCAGTCCCAGCCCAGCCTGAGGTCCAGCCTCATCAGTGTCCCTGCAAATCCAAGCTAACTGGCAAACTTCACACCGAGTCCTGAGCTCTGTGGCAAGGAGAGGTTGCAGGCCTCAAATTTGGTCAGCGAGGAGCTGGGGCTGCAGAATCAAAACCCACCAGTGGCTCTGCTGAGCTTTTCCTTTTTTGGTTCAGTGTGGGCACTGTGCACCCCAGCCATGTGTATCCTCCATACACATAGGCAGAAAGCATGTGGGACATGGGGCTCATTACATTGAAACCTGGCAGTAGACCTCCCACTTCATCTGCCAGTATAACCACAATGAGTGGAAACTTCCTGGGCTTCACACAAAGCTTGTTCAACTTAACAGAAAGTCTCTTTTGCATTTGAACAATCTGTGCTTGCAACTAACTGCAAAACTGATAACTGAAGCCCAAACCATCACGCTTGTGGAGACCTGCTGCAGAGGGTGGGTTGCATCCACACCAACCAGGGTCTGCTATCCCCAGCACAAACAGAAACCATCCTGGCTCCCTAAACAAGTGAGGTTCAGTTTGCAGGGCTGGCAGATGGAGAGAGGGAAAGGAGGAATCTCTGTCCTTATCAATGAGCATACGTGATCAAATACCTTCTGAAACCCCTTAAGCACTGAGTATTACAGCAGTCTTCTGGTGGTAGGCCTCCCTTTGGAAACACAATTTATTTCTCTTATAGTTAGGTGTTGCATAAATGCTGATTACAGTGACCTAAATTTGCTTGCTCTTTGCTTTTGTGTACTATCCACTGGCTAGCTGCAGGCACAGGTTTACATTCATCTTTTAGCTCATACTCTTCACCTCCACCAGTTCCCAAATAGCAGCAGTATTGCAGGTCCTGCTACAGCAGGTCAAAGTTTTGGGATGATGTTTTTTTGCTATCCAGGCTATTTTTAGAAAATTATACTTGGAGAACAGGAAGTATCTGATTTGTGAAAGTCAAATTAATCTAGGACCCATACCCTGGCTGTCAGTGTCTTTTTGAGAAAAAAAAATAGGATAAATCAACAGAACCTTTTAGTTCAGATGCCATTTACTAAAATGCAACATTCACATTGTCTGCAAATAGCAGCCAGCTGAAACTTGTTGGAAGATTAAGTTTCAATTACAGCTGACATTTCCAAAACACCGTGTGATAGAAAAGCCATTCATATCCCCAAACCCAGACAGTCATCTCACATCTAATGTTTCTGGGCATCATCTGTTCAAAGGGTCATTGCTGGCAAAAGCCACTGAAGAGATACAATCGCTGACATTTTTGTGCTCCGGCAATCATGGGACTCATCAACACCGGAGTGAAATAAGGAGCATAATCACACAGCACTCCTGGCAACTTGCAGGATGCTCTAGCATTAAGCGCACATTGAAGCTAGTGTGATTTCAAGGGAGAAATTTGTATTGTACGGGCAAGAGAGTTATATTTACATTCTTCCCCGTTACTTACTGTAGAGGAAATGGGGAGAGAAGGGAAAGGAGCTCACCAACAGGTACTAGTGGTTTTAGGGAAGAAAGGTCTGCCTGGATGTTCGAGTGTTGTTTTTTCATCTCTCACAGACCTCCTATGAGTCTCGGGCAAGCTGTTTATGCCAAGTTTAACAGAGGACTAAAGGAAGGCTTAGACAGGGATGGGTGGCTCTGGTTCTTGTCCTTCTGGGCTTCCAGGCTCTTGTGAGCAGGATCCACCAGTGACCTACATGGGTACTGAGAGCATCCTCCCAGGGTAATTTCTTCTTAGGGGACTTTGAGGCTACTTTCCAGTGAAATACCTGCAAGTCTTAGCCACTGAACCAAAAAAAAAAAAAAAAAAGATTGAGCTGTGCACCTAAAATGGCGAGTTCAGGGTGGTAAACTGGGAGGCCGGCAAGTCTCCAGTCATGTCCCGATCTTGGACAGGTTGTCTGAGCATCACCATCTCTGAATTCCCCTGCTGTCTACCCGGAGAGTCTGGGGAGAAATACCTGGGTGGGTTTCACAGTTCATGCCTGCCCTGCCACCACACGCAGCTGAGCTGGTTAGGTGACGGCGTATTTGGATACGCCTATACCAACTGCAGTGTAGACGGGCCCTTGAATTGTGCACTTGTGGCTGGGATGGTCTATTGATTATAGTCAATATAACCAGCAGCCTCTGGTAATTTCTTTAGGGGACTTTGAGGCTACTTTCCAGTGAAATACCTGCAAGTCTTAGCCACTGAACCAAAAAAAAAAAAGGATTGAGCTGTGCACCTAAAATGGCGAGTTCAGGGTGGTAAACTGGGAGGCCGGCAAGTCTCCAGTCATGTCCCGATCTTGGACAGGTTGTCTGAGCATCACCATCTCTGAATTCCCCTGCTGTCTACCCGGAGAGTCTGGGGAGAAATACCTGGGTGGGTTTCACAGTTCATGCCTGCCCTGCCACCACACGCAGCTGAGCTGGTTAGGTGCACCTAAAATGGCGAGTTCAGGGTGGTAAACTGGGAGGCCGGCAAGTCTCCAGTCATGTCCCGATCTTGGACAGGTTGTCTGAGCATCACCATCTCTGAATTCCCCTGCTGTCTACCCGGAGAGTCTGGGGAGAAATACCTGGGTGGGTTTCACAGTTCATGCCTGCCCTGCCACCACACGCAGCTGAGCTGGTTAGGTGACGGCGTATTTGGATACGCCTATACCAACTGCAGTGTAGACGGGCCCTTGAATTGTGCACTTGTGGCTGGGATGGTCTATTGATTATAGTCAATATAACCAGCAGCCTCTTGCACAAGAGGGTCTTGGCCTGTCTCTGGGGCTGCTAGATGCTACCAAAATGTCCATTTGAAATAACTTTAATTGTAAGAACATGGTATCCCTGAAGGTGTATTCTGAGTATTTCTTGTACGGCTGCAAGCCCTTTGGGAAATGGGACCCTTCCAAGGAATGGAGTCCTTTTTCTGTGTGAATGCAGTCATATGAGTCACAAAAATGTTACCTAAAACTGCCCAAAGTGGAGCAGATTTGTGCTATCCAGAGTATAACTAAAAATAAAGGGAAAAAAGAGTAAAGAAAGCTACAGGAGGAAGACTTGATGCCAGGAATTTACTTGTAATATGCCCTCAGCTGGACTAAGCAGCTTCTAATTCCACTGATGTAAATGGCTTTGAGGGTCAAGCTCCAGGGTTAGGTAAAGGGCTGTTCTTAATCCGACTTACTTTAAGATTCACAGCATACATCTGTCTTACAGCTGCAACAAAATGTTTATCGTCATCTTTGTGATAGGAGAATTATAAGATCACTTGAAAAAAAACACGTACATATATAATGCCCATCTCCCCTTTGCCTTGAAAAATGATAAATATCCTAAAACTCCAAAGCACTGTTCATAGTTTTAGCTAAACCATCTCTTGACAAGCAGAAATTTTACAAAACTACCCTGATACGGGAACAGGAGCTGAACTCCCTTGCTTTGGGAAGAGATCTTATTTGGGGAGAGGTATTCTCAGAGGTCTGGTCTCTCTCACTTAAGGCTATTTTGTACTAATAATGCTATTCGGATCATCACTAAAATGGTCTGACCCCTGCGTCCAATACAGCTACTTAGGCATCTCATCTTTCAAACACCTGACAATGCTTGGCGTTATTGAGATACATTTCCCAGCTATATGATGTCCCTCAAACCATCTTAAGATTTATGCATTGCATTAATCATTGCACTGATGAGTATTTCCTACCGTTTTCTTTCTCTCCCCGATTTCCTCCCTGATAGCATTTAGCACTGCTCAGATAATTTGTACATAAATGTTAAGTGCTGATAATGTACACAGCAGGGCTATTACCCCCAGCTCCTTTCTCCAAGAGAGAGACTGATCTACAGCCGCAGCTGACAGCTCTTCCTCTGACACCACCTTTCTGACCCCGGTAAAGTGTCTTTGATCCCAGGATGCTTTTAAAATAAGACTCCTGACCCAAACACTGTCAGAGTCGTTGGGCAGCTCTGCATGCTGTGAGTGGCAAGACCCAGGAGCCCATCTACCTCTGCATCCGATGTCAGGATGAAATACAGATGGGCTACGAATCACCCTCCCATGAGCAGGCTTCAATGGGAGGAAAATCAGATTGTATGGATGTGTTTCAGCCAACCTACTGATATAAATGATTGAGAGATCAGGACCTCAGGGCTTGCCATGGCCTGGACTGGTTTATATTCTGCACACAATTGTTGCTTTCCATGAACTTTGGATGCAGCACTGCATGCCAGGAGCAGTACTAATATGCATCCGTGGGGCTTCAGTGCACCCGCTCCGGAGGGAGAAGGAAGTGATGGGGTAGATAATGGAGATGAGCTGAAAGCCCAAGTGGATATTTAATGCCTGTGTATGACAGATAAAAGCCAAAAGACAAAATCAACTCCCATTTGCATTTTATTCTCATGGAGGGTCTTGAAAAGCTAAAGCGATCCTGCTGGGGTTCTGGTCTGGGCTTCGGTGGGCTTCAGTTAGATCAGATGTGAGGTTTAAGGCTACTAAACTACCATGTTTACTTGTGCTGTTTCTTCTTCTGTAAAACCTCCACAGTGCTTCCTTTAAAAATGTGTTTAAGAACACAATTCTTAAATTAATATAAACAAAAAATACCCCATTATTGGCAAGGAAGCTGATTTACTGGAATATCTGAGACTAGTGGTAGCTTGGGCCTTTTCCTCTGATAATTTGAGTGTGAATACACAGAACACTTACTTTTTTTTCTTTATAATAAATCATTAGCAAGTATTTGGAAACAAAATGGTACAGCCATTTCCTACCTTAGGCTGACCCTTTTTTCTTATACCAAATGCATAGCCCAGCGCTTTCCACTAACACAATAATTCCTTTTATTGTAGAGCCATACGCAGCTTGTTGTGATACCATTAAGAAAGGAGCTCACCGAAGAACACGATGCAGTCGTTGCCAAGGGACAAGCGACGTGCAACCTCAAACAAAGTGCTCAGCTTTTCTCCAATTAGGAGCCCAATGAGTGTATTTACAATACATAGCAAAAGAAGTGAATTTCAAATACAACCCACAGCAAACTGAATAATATTGAAAAAGCTACTGCTAGACACTGTACTCATATGATACAAATAGCAGGAATACGTTTCAATAGCTGAATGTCAAGCAGTACATCTATTCTTACAGTCATATTTTTAACTATTTTTTAAAAACATTTACCCCTTCTCTGCTAAAAAAAGGATCATTTTTAGCATGATCCTCATGTATGTCCTCAAACTACTTAGGTGTCTTCTTGACCCATGAAACCAGCATTTTCCAAACTTTTCAAAATGGAGTCATCATTAGTTTATACAGCACCTTAGTTTATACATTTCTGCACTCTTCTAACCAGTATCTCACGCCTCTCTTTCCCCACTCTGCCTTAAATCAAGAAAAATAGACAATTCATTTCCAGCTGGAGGAATTCAGTGCATTATCAGGAAAATAAATCTACATGATTTCACTGGACCCTTCCATTAAAGCCTGCAACCCTTTCTCCAGAGATGTCAGCATACATACCAAACAAATGATATCAGCTAAAAATCCCTTATCAGCATGCTCAGATTTACTAGTCAAGCCTCCAAACTGCAGTAAACACAGTAATAGATTAAATGTCAGGAAGAAGTTCATCCTTACTCTTTCCCCCCTCAGATGGGAAAACCAAGCATTGCAGGCTTATAAATTTGTCATTAGCTATAGTTAAAGGTGAGCTGTGTGAGTTCCTCGCCCAGCACTGCCTGCCTGCCTGCCTGCCTGAACGGTAAATGAGCAAAGAGGCTGTTGATGGCAGACGGCTTGCAAGCAAGTGGCATTTCTTTAACGAGTGTCTGTTAGACACACACAGCGTTACAGAAATACAAGCATTTCAGATACCTCACTCTCCTGCTTTGTGCATCCAGCAGAAGCTGTGAGGATCTATAATGTGTTGTCTGTCCATCTGTGGCACCAAGGAGTCCTGTTTATCACCCAGGAGGGTGCTATGCCTGCATTGCCCCCACCCCACAGTCCTCCACCTTGCTCTTCACTCCAATATTTCTGAGTTAACATCTTTCTTATGGTACATAAGGCTCCTAGCATTCTACTCCTCTACAAGATGCAATGCCCGAGGGCTGAACCTCAGCCAGTGAATGAGACCACCATCTCTCAAACACGACAACATCTCCAGCTTAGGAGCTGCAGGCATAGCCTTGTTCTCCACCATACTCTCTCCCTAACCAGGAGGTGCCCACCTCAGTAGCTGAAAAGGTGTTCAAAAGCCCAGGTAGACCCAGGGATGCTGCAAGGCTGTATTCCTAGTGTGTCTGTCTCTAGGCAGTGCATAGGAACAAAAGAGGGGCCATGCTGGGTAGGACAAATGACCCCAATAGGGCATACTGTATAGAGAAAGCATGCAAGTCTGGCCACTTTCTCTGATCCATTCTCCTTGTACTACTCCCAGCATCCACAAATGTTATATTAGGGATTTTACACAGTAAAGCCCTACCCTACTGAATGTCCTCTCTTTGCTGATGGATCTGGTGAATGGTAGTTCTATCTTCACTTCATTCACTGCCTTCATCACTCTTCTCCATCCTGGCAAGTGACCACTAAGCCCTGCCCTCTCCTTCCCATGTGTTAACCAGCTTTCAGCCTGTAACAGGACTTTCCTCCAGTCCTGTGGCAACTTACTTCCTTGAGCAACATTTGGCATTCATCCAAGTAGCCGCCCAACCGAATACATAATATCCACTGGATCCCCTCTATCCATATGCTTCTTGACACCTTTCCAAAACTGCAGCAGGACAGGGGGGCAGGATCCCAGAAAGCATGACAACTCCTTCCCAGCTCAGAAGGAGTGCTCAGAAAACGTGTTCTTTATTATGAAGTCCACCATCTTACAAGGTTCGCTGGTTCATCATCCCCATGAGCCCCTCTACAGTCTCTTGGGTTGTTGGGAATTACACTGGCATATCACCAGTTATCTGACACGATGGCAGTTTGTAAAGAGAGGTTACAAACTTTGTCCAGCAGCATCTAATTCATCTACTTGATCCAATACTTGCCATGTGTTTACTTCACATTGATTTCACTCCTCTGACCCATGGGCCCTGAGGTATGTATCCAGTGTGGGAATGTCTCCAACAACTTCAGCAATGAGTTCATCAAGAATTCACTGAGCTGTTTGGCTATGCTTTACTATCCCTGAAGTCCCATTTATTGGTGACGTCCCTTTTATATTTTCCCACTACTTCCTTACCTTTCTTTAGATGTAATTAACTTTTTACTCGGCTTGAGCATCTTTTGTAAGGTGTTTTCCAAATTCTTTTTTCGGCCCTCTTATTTTCCTGTTTACATTTGATCTCACATGTTTTATGGGTTTTGCTATTACCCTTATTTGGAAAATAGTTCTGTTTTTCTTGGACACTCATCTTTTTCTTCTGAGAGTCACCCTGACTTTTTATTGACCATGCTGTGCTTCATTGGACTACTTTGTTTTCTTTTTGATTTGTGGCACACATTTCACCTGGGCTTCTAGCTTTTCAGACTGTTTCTTTTAGCTTGTTCTATGTGTGTTTTTTGACTAATTACTGCCTTTTAATGTTGTTCCCTGTTTCTGAATTTAGTATCTGCATGCTGGCTTAATTTGGCCTGCTCTCTCCTGCCACAATGTTAAAACTATTTATATTGTGGTTGCTGCTATAATTATCTGTCCCGCTAATGACTCCCAGGTAAGACCCTGTGCACCACTCAAGATCAAATCCAGGCTGAAGGTTTTCCTTGTGCATCCTAGGACTAGCTGTCGCAGGAAGCTGTTGTTTTACACCCAAAGGTTTTATCTCTGCACCTTGGTCTTGTGGGGCATTGATCCAGTCCACTCGTGAATAGTCAAATTCTCCTACTTTTACTACCTGTCCTAAATTTGCAGCATACCTTAACTCTCTTAGCGCTGACTGATCACTGTTGTCGTCTTGCCCATGGCAGTACAATGGTAGGACTGTGCATTTATTGTTGTAGTATGGGATTTCCAACAACAAGGATCCTATTGTGCTTGTCTTTTCCAATAATCATTTTATGCTGTTTCACTTTATGTACTCCTTCACATAACGTGCCACTCCCCCACCTGTACATCTAACACTAACATTTCTATGAACCTTATGGCTTGGGAACTTCTGTCTCACTGTTTGTCTCCCTTCCATCATGTCACTGAGATCCTGCTGTGTCAGGGCTGCCAGGCATCTTAGTTCCTTCATCTAATTTTTTAAGACTCCTTGTGCTGGTGTAAAAACACTTGCAAATTGTTTCCTCACTCTGTCATTTAATATTGCACACATGCAATTATCCGCCTCTCTTATAGATAACAATTGTGCTGTTTATAGCCCTCCTGGTCTCCTCAGACGTGTGTTCAAAGGACCACGGCTATCTCTACCTTGCAGCTCATGTCAGTCCAGGTTCTTCTGTGCCTGTCGGCTTTCCTACAGCTTCTAGAGCAAATGCTCCTCTTTCAGTTTTCAGTCTCCTTTCTACACCACAGTCTCATTCACACAATGAAATGTTGGACCTCTGCCTATCTCTCAGCAAACACTACATGAAGGTCTTGGACTTCAGTCTCCTGTCCAGCACTTGAATTTAGCCTGTAGAGCATAGCTCCCAGACTTCCACACGTGACTGGTACCAGTACAGACCATGACTGCTGACTCTCCGCAGGTAACCCATCTAGCTATCCTAAAAGGTCCCCTGTACCAGGAGGCAAGTTACTGTGCAGTCCCCTGCACATGACCAGCCCCCTGTGCATCCGATGTGTGACTGATGTGCCTAATAATGAAATCTTCCATTACTAGCACCTGTTTCTTTCTCTCTTTTAAGACACTCGCTGCTGCAGCAGTGAAAGGGGACACTGTGATACCACCTGGAGGGTGGTCAAAGCCAAGTGGTGAGATCCTTCCTTCCCTGCAGACACCCTCGTTCCCTGAGACTGATGTTCACAACTGCTCCTCGGAGACACCGACCTCTCCATCAGCTCTTCAGAAAGAACTGCAGAGGTGAGGGAGAGAGAAGAAAAAGAGATATTCATCCTAATCAACATGTGCAACCTGATTTCACCAGCTCAGCTGGATGGATGGTTCTGCTAAATTCCTCTTGGTGGTCACTGGGAAGAGAAGGGCATTGTTGAGGGAAGCAGGGGCAACGGTTTAGCTTGGGAATTGCTCCCTGAAGAAGTCACCTCCCCATCACCACCCTGAGAGGGAGCCAGCCCAGCCCCCTTAGGTGCCTTTCTGGGGTGACGTGAAACCATCACTCATCACCATTGCCTCATGTAGGTAGTCTCACATTAGCAGAAACAACAGAGTTCATTAACATGAAATAGGAAGCACACCAATTATTGCCTTCTTTGGTTTTATCAATGTACCACGTCTTCCTTGTTGACTGTTAGATTACAGGACCACACATCACAGAGTAAAGTCAGTGTATAAATAAAAATAAAAATAATAGCAAATATTCCCTCCTACATGTCCAGAAATCTATACACACTCATCTGAGCATGCACCAGATGTGTTTATATCAGAATCCTGTGTCATTCAGCTGAATACATTATTTACATCTAGAGCTGTCTTTTTCATGACGAGTGTCCTTGAAAATTTTCTGTTAAGGTTTTCCAGTGAAAAATAATTAGTTGACTACATATAAATTTCTGCTAAAGAAAAGTCTCAGCCAGAAATTTCATGATGGGGGAAAAATCTTTTCCCAACCAGCTCTAATGTTTACTACGTCACAGGCAGAGCCATCATTTAAAGTGTCTCCCTGAGGCATTATAAAGAACAGCATCATGCACTGCTCCATTTTTTAGCTCCGAAAATTCAAGACACACGAATGGCAGAGGCAGTGGCCTTTGTGAATGCTAAGATTTGCTTCCCTATAAAACTTAGTTATTACTGGGTATTTTCAGAAAGGTGCTATCACTGTATCATGCAATTATATGACTTTATGGTGATGGCAGACTAGTTTACAAGAAGAACGTGTGGAAAATACAGCAGCAGACCAATTAACTTGAAGATGTTTTTGATTAAAACACTGAGGCTGGCATGACAGTTCTCGAGCCTTTGAGATTATCCATGTTTCATAAGTATCACAGCACAAACATTTTCTGACAGATTCTGTTTCAGCTTGGTAATACCCTCCATAAATATGTGCCCGAACTCCAGCGTGTATCGAGGTCTTGAAATCTGACAGCAAGGACAGGGAAAACCACAAGAGTTTAGGCAGAAGAGAAGAACTGTCAAATTACAGGAAGATCTCCAACCACTGGATATCTCATGCTCCAAACGATACCACATATTTCTACAGCATCTTTTGCCCTCGTGCCTTATTAATGTTGTGGCAACATTTTTAGTTCTGACTTAGGCTAAGCTGATTTCTGTGGTCTTAGACTCCTGCTCCAATAGAAAACACATAAAATAACATGGTTGGGAGAAAATACTGCTAAGAATATTATTAAATAAATGAGAATGCATTATTTAGTTTTAAATAATATAATTTAATGTCTTAAGTAGCTATTTGGTAGAGATGAAGCTACACTGTTCAAAGAATAAATGCATTTTTTTGCCTCCTGATATATCTCTAATATGTGGAGGGCAAATTAAAATTCTGGAAGTAAATGACATTTAAGCAAAAGGAAAGTTATGTTTATAGAGACTACAATAAACTAATATAAGAAATTCTGAAATACTTATTAGCAACAGGAAAAAAAATGAAATCCTTTCTCTGTTAATTCATATAAAAAATTTCACATAAAAGTTTCTTTCAGAATTTCAGATTTTTCCATAGCAAAGAAAAGTGAAGACAAAAAGTCCCATTTTCTTTTTAAAGTTCCTGTTTTTCTCTCTACCACCTGAATTCAGCCCAGTGCCAGCTGCGGTAAAGGCGGAGGATGGAGGGAACTAGAAAAACACTTCACAGGTTTTGGAAAATGTAGCTTTTTTTGCCCTCC